>NW_027110755.1:3043176-3044537 GCF_000696795.3 Halyomorpha halys | reverse complement strand
GATTGAGACCAGGAGGGCTGGACCAGCCTGGTAACTGCAGGAGGCACCCAAACGGATGCAGTGGACAAGGTGCAGCTCCATCAGACGTAGCGCTGGGCTGCACCACAGTAAAAAAAAATTAATTGAATAATTAATAAAATAATAAAAAAGGAAAAAAAAAATTGGTGATCCTAGGGAGTAGTGGGATGCGCAAACCCCAGCGCACTACCCCACTGCTCCCGCACCCCGTATGCCATATATGGCAAGGGAGGGGGACTAAAAAAAAAAAATATATACACTTTGCATGTTTGTTTACGAGGGGAGTTAGGATTACGGCTGATATTGTGCCTGGCCATCCCGTAGCTTATATATATATATATATATATAGATAAAACAGGTTAAATAAAAATAAATAAACAAATTTAATAAAAGAAGAAATCCAAGTGATTACTTCTATATATCTTACCACTGCTATGAATAGCAGATGTCATAGACATCAGGGAGACCAACACTGCTTTCTGAACAGGGCCTCCCACTCTTGGAACCCATACAGTTTGTCACAGTTCGCTTCTCTCGGCCTCTGTTGGTCTGAGCTCATATTTCCTATATTCATCAATAATTTACCATCAGATACCGAAACCTTTTCACCTGCAAGGAAGATTCATTAGGAATCAATATAAAAAATATATAACTAGTTTATAAATATAAATGTTATGAGTAAAATACTAAAATAAAGATTAGTTAAAAAATTATATAAATATGATAAATATAACTTTCAAATTGGTTAAAGATTAAATAAATATCTGCAACAAATATAGAATTATAGTTCATATGATTAAAATTATAAATAAATAACAATAAAGAAACAAATATGACAATATTTTAAGATTGAGAGTTAGTCTCAGGTGTTAAGGCCGCTAATCCAGAACAGTGTTCGCATCGCTCTGCCTTGGTTACCTTTTCATCTCGGCAGTTTTGAAGCCAGCTGTTAAATTTTGTGAACAGTGTGTTTATAAACAGGAGAAGATTTTTAAGTTCACAGATAGTGAGGTGAGAGTCAAATTGTTAGGAATTATAAGTTATAAATTAGTGATTGTTTGGAACAGCTGACTCAGGTTGCCGGTAATTCCACTTAAGGGGTCTTATCTTATCAAACTATTCATGGTTAAGGCCCTGTATACCAACAGTAGTCTCCAGGGGGTCCTGAGTTCGAATCCATTGACTTTAATTTTTTTCTTTTTTTGTGTGTTTTTGAGACTTTAATTTTTTTATTCTCAGAAATGTTTTTTTTTCTTTTCTTCCAGTTTTCTAAATAATATATTCATATAACTTAAATATCGGCGAAAGAAAAATTTAAAAAAAAAGGAATAAGACCTGACACG
>NW_027110755.1:3034238-3038756 GCF_000696795.3 Halyomorpha halys | reverse complement strand
TCATGGTCACCCATTTGTACCCCTTCCATGTGAATGTGTCGATTTGTGGCAGGATGACAATCTGCGTCCGCTGCGGGGAAAACCACCCTATAAAGGAATGCCTGAGAAACACCCCACCAAAATGCATTCATTGTGACGAGGATCATGTATCCTCTTATACAAAATGTACAAAAAAGGGCTGACAAGATCAAAATCTTGCAAGCCAAGAGGGAAACCATTAGGCCCTCCACCATAAACATCCAAGAGGCTCCTCAGCCTCAACAAAAAAAATCAGACCCCTCCTCTTATGCGGGCAGAATTATACACGGCCCTGCTCCACCAACCACCCAACCACCGTCTTCGGGACCGGCATGGGTTTCCAACCTCATGTCAATGTTCCAGGACATGAAAACTATGTTCACTACATTGATGAGCTCACTTAACCTCGTGCTTCAAAACACACTCCCAATGGACAATGGGTTAGACATTGCATAATTAATTATAACATAACAGGGCTCATTAAACGAAAACTTGAGCTAAAAACCCTCCTGGCCTCCCGTAGGCCATCCATAGTCGCACTTACGGACACAAGACTCAGCACCTACACACACACATACTTCCGCGGGTAAACTACTTACAGACTTGACTCCCCCATACACGGTGGCGTCGCACTACTGGTGCGTCATGTCGCCCATCCAGACTCATCAACGGTTCCACACTTCACGACAACAAACACACAGTCATTAGGGGTCTTTCAGAATCTCCATCCACTGAAACGTCATGGGCGCGTTCTTGAGTCCAAAGCGCCCTCGTGAATTCAAAATGTCCACGCTCAAAGGTAAAAGCTGTTTTAAAGCGGTCCCAAGGGTGCATCTCGATCTGATGGTAACCCCCCTTTAGGTCAAGAGTGCTAAACACGGTCTCCCCACCCAATCTATCCAAGATATCCTCGAACCGTGGAATTGGGTATCTCTCATCAAACATGTTATCATTAAGTTTCCGGTAGTCCACCACTAATCTGTACTTCTCCTCGGTTTCCCCTGGTGCGGCTTTCTTCCGTACTGCCCATAAGGGCCTGAGGTATGGCGACGTACTGTCCACGATTATACCCTGGGCTTTTAAATTTTCCAGCTTCTCCCGTATGTGTTTTCTAAGCGCCTGTGGGTACCTCCTATCTTTGATGTAAGTCACCCTCTCCTGTTTCAAAGGGATTTCGTGTGCGGTTCTACCCGTCACGCCCAGAACCTCTCCTTCCCTAAATTCCTCCATTATATCCTGTCTCCAATTTCCTCCCTGTACAATTGCACCTACCTGTTTTCCTCCCAGAGTGTGTTGGCCTCTAAACCTTTTATTCCCTATACGAATGGTCCATCTCCCCCCTTTTCTCGCTATCCGTGACCGTCCTCTAGTTAATAGATCACACCCCACGATAGCTTGATATTCCTGAGGCATTTTCTCTACTATGTGAACCCGCAAGTCACTCTGGATTACCCACTTTTTTAGGTCCATGTCTGCTTCTCCTTCCACACTACAGGGCCCACCCAGAGTGATTAATTGACATGTACATACCTGGAGTGTCCTCTCCCCAGCCATGCCACTCCTCTCACGTGGATGATAGGCAGACCGCTGTGTTCTCCCTTCACGTTGGAGCATACCAACGTGCGGTCGCAACTCTGCTGCCACCCTCCTCAGATCTTTTCGTGTAATCTTCCTCTTTCCCCGGTTCGCTGCCACCTGGTCTTCTGTTTCTTGTCCCGTTTCCTCATCTGCTCTTCCGGATCTGTCATTATTGCTTCTGAAGACTCCGACGACTCACTAGACGATTCGTCCGATCTGGGGAGCCCACGTCTTCTTCTGACCCTCTGGACGTTCATCTCCATAGGTTCTCCCCGGTCCGCCTCCTTCCTCCGGTAGATGTATCGGCACTGTTTTGCAATGTGTCCTTCCTCACCGCACTCAAAGCATCGCTTACGGGGTAACCGGACCACTAGGTGACCCGTTTTTCCACAGCCGTGACATCTTCTATCCTCCTTCCGACAACCGTTCCTCGGTCTGGCCTGGTTCGTTCTTCTGTCAGCCGTGCCCCTATCTCTACCTGCTTCTCTCTGCTTCCTCCTTCTCCATGATGTGTCGAAGTTTCTGGGGCGAGTGTAGGTTACTCTACTCCACCCTGCGTCCTCTACCTGCATTCTTGACTCCTCCTCTCGTGCGCTGGTGTCCACCATCTCCTGTGCACATTCGGTGAACGTGCGTTCCCGGGGTAAGCCCTCTTTTTTTGTTTGTTTCTTTGGCTAACTGACTCTTCAGGATTGATCCCAGGAACCTCATCCTCCAATGCACTACCTCCATACTTATTGACTCCCTCATCTTCTCAGTAATTAGAATATACTGGGCGAGCTACGTCCCCGCGTACTGACCATTGGTCTGTGTAGGTCGTTTTCTCTCTCTAAATAAGAGGAATATATCTTCTTCCGGAGTCCACCTACCTCCACCATATGCCTTTTTTAATCATTCTTTCACCGTTGGCCACGCAGTCACATCGTCCGCCTGGATTTGATTTAAGACACTTCTCTTGACCCGGCAGATGAGAGCTGCTTTCAGTGAAATGGCGTCGGCTAGCTCCAATAAGTTATTCGCAACCTTCGCCTCCAACCTTTCTAGAATCCGGTCACCTCTTTGCGGAAATGGTTCAGCGCACCTATTTCTCCAGTAAACCGCACCTGTTCCGAAATGGCTTTTATTAAGTCCTGCGATGTAGCTGCCCTCACCTTCAACATCGTTAACGCGTTCGCATGAGCCGCCGCTAGAGTTGTGGTTGGTAGAGGTTGCAAATCCGGGGCCTCGGGGGCTGCCGGGGCTGCGGCCTCGCGCAGCGTCATGGGGGCTGCAGGAGCTCCTGCCCCCTCTGACGGTATATTGATTCTCGCAGCTTGCACGATCGTGGTCCCGTCCGCATTCATTCTCGTAAATTACTAGAAAATTAATCAAAAGAAAAGAAAGAAATTAAGTGCAGAGAGAAAAAAAAGAAGAAAACTGAAGACTGAATAGTAAACCGGAAATAAAGTAAAACGATTCCCGGGTTTCGGCACCACTTATGCGTTGTCGGAAGAGAAACACAAGAAATTGGGCAGAGTAACAATAAGCCAGACTACTGAAATAACACTGTTTTATTCTTCCTCTTGATGCGTCTTATATACATTTTGATTGTTTATTTACATGGGTAGGGAGTATTAAGGTGAACAATATGCCTCGTCGTATTATAACTTATATCAAATATCTTGGATGTACATTCTCGGGAGAGCTAGTATTTGGAGAAGAGGTGGTGACAAAATTAAACAATAACCTAGATAAGTTGGTGAGCTCATGCCTCCTCAAACCGGAACAAAAGATCAACGTTGTCAACCAGTACTTGTTCCCGG
Organism: Halyomorpha halys; assembly: GCF_000696795.3. NCBI lineage: Eukaryota > Metazoa > Arthropoda > Insecta > Hemiptera > Pentatomidae > Halyomorpha > Halyomorpha halys. The sequence continues at coordinate 3,035,358 of NW_027110755.1, read as the reverse complement.
GCATTGTTTAACGTCTCCAGACTGCTCCCCTTGCAAAGATACGTCCTGCGGTATTGGAGGGCATTGATACCAATAACCGCTGGAGTATCAAGACCATCATTGGGCTCCCCGATAACACCTCGTCGGCGATGCTGTACGCACCCAGGAGATATCGAGGACTGGGTCTGATCCACTGTCAATGGGAAGCTCCACTACAGCATTGGTCCATTGCCCAGCAACTGTCGAATATTCCCGATGCCCTATTCCAGTCTATATTCAGTTGCAAAACCGAAATCGCGGCATACTGATAGACTTGGGGTGAATAGGGGCAACCAAAGTGTGAGAGCTCTACGACAGTCGTTACGTTAGAAGGCTTTCGAATAATGGGCCAGTTGCAGATGGCAGGGTATCAGTGTTCGCCATTTCAAAGAGAATCCGAAAGCAAATAGATATGTATGTGACAAGCAGGTACTCTCGGGGTCAGAATGGGCGAACGCCCTGAAACTTAATATCAACTACGCACCCCTACGTGGAGTCCCAGGAGCCAGTGGACAGCAAGGAGAAGCTGAGTCCCTCTGTCACAAATGCGGCAGAGAGTCTGAAACACCAGCTCATGTGCTGGGAAAATGCCCAACAACTCCCTCCTTATAACACGCCGGCACCACAGGGTCAAAGAAGAATTGATGAAAGTAGGGGTAAAAGGCCGGTTCTGGCGCAGTAAATGAGGCTTTTTGGACTTTGGAATCTAGCCTCGAACCAGCCTTAACCACTCACGTGTCCTTGAACTTTGGATCCTAGCCTTGACCCTACTACTGGTCACGTGATCTACGGGGGGGGGGTTGAATTAAAATTTTTACTTCGACCTACCCTTCACCACTCACGTGGTCGGTCACCTCATCATTAGACAGCCAATGGGAGGCTAGTATTTGGTCACGTGATCCCATGGCGGGAGATTAAAATTCAAATTTTACAAGTGTATTAATAAAATTCAAATTAGTACAAAAGTAGAGAGAGAATATGGGCGAGCTGGGACAGTTTGTGAGGAGGGAGTTTCTCGACTTACCACCAGAGCGCTGTTAGTTCAGACGGTGACCGCTAGATAGCAGCGCCATCGGCAGTAGAGAGAATATGGGGGAGCTGG
>NW_027110755.1:3027641-3027915 GCF_000696795.3 Halyomorpha halys | reverse complement strand
CCATTTTATTTTTATTTTGTTCACCACACCACCCATCAAAGGGCAAGACAAACACTTTTTATCCCATCTCCGTCATTCTTATGTTCTTGCAATTTGAGTGTTTACCCACCCCCCACCTATCAAAGGCTGAGTGTACCCGGACGCCATTTTGTCTATCCCTATCCCTCATAAGCGGATCCCTCATCTATCACCACACCACCCATCAAAGGACCTGGTAACCCCTTTTTTGGGTGTACTTTATAAAAGTAGATACCTGATCTATCAATGGGTGGTG
>NW_027110755.1:3026086-3027591 GCF_000696795.3 Halyomorpha halys | reverse complement strand
GCTAACGAAAAGAATAGGATCGCGAGACCCTCATAATAAAATGAGGGCTAACGAAAAGAAGAAGATCGCGAGACCCTCGTAATAAAATGGAGGTGATATAAAACAAAATAGAAAAAACAATGTGGTGGGGAAAGAAAAGAAGAGGATCGCGAGACCCTCTTAATAAACAGGCGGCGCTAAAAAAAAACAACAACAACAAATTGGCGGCCGGGTACACGCCACTAAACCCGTAGGTCACGTGACCAATATGGTGGTGAAGGAAAAGAAGAGGATCGCGAGACCCTCATAAGTAAAATGGCAGCGAACGAAAAGAAGAGGATAGCAAGACCCTTATAAATAAAATGGCGGCCGGGTACATTCAGCCTCTACCAAACCCGTAAGTCACGTGAGCAATATAGCGGTGAAGGAAAAGAAAAAGGAGGCGAGATCCTCATAATAAAATGGTGACGGGCAAAAAAGAAAATGACGGCCGGGTACACTCATCTGCCAAGTCTGTAAGTCACGTGATCAATATGGTGGTGAACGAAAAGAAGAGGATCGCGAGATCCTCATAATAAAATGGTGACGATCTCAAAAAGAAAATGGCGGCCGGGTACACTCATCCTCTGCCAATTCCATAAGTCACGTGGCCAATATAGCGGTGAACGAAAAGAAGATGATCGCGAGACCCTCATAATAACATGATGGTGATCAATAAAGAAAATGGCGGCCGGGCACACTCAGTCCCTGCCAATATGGCGGTGAACGAAAAGAAAAAGGTCCGCGAGACCATCATAATAAAAATGACGACATAAAAACAAAATGGCGTCCGGGTAGACTCAGCCTCACAATATGGCGATGAACTAAAAGAAACAGGTCGCGAGACCCTAATAATATAAAAGGCGACGATCAAAAACAAAATGGCGCCCGGGTAGACTCAGCCTCATTCAAAACCAGTAAACCTCTCAAACAGTACAAAAACAAAATGGCGGACGGGCACACTTAGCCACTGGTTGTAGAATAAAAGTCCATCAATAAGTGGTGGGGGTAACGCGAAATCCTCATAATGCAATGGCGGCAATAAAAAAAAGAAAATGGCGGCCGGATACACTCAGCCTCACAATATGGCGCTGAATGAAAAGAAAAAGGTCGCGAGACCCTCATAATAACAAGATGGTGATCAATAAAGAAAATGGCGGTCGGGTAAACTCATCCTCTGCCAATTCCATAAGTCACGTGATCAATATGGCGGAGACGAAAATAAAAAGGCCGCGAGACTCTCATAGTCAAAAGTCACGTGGCCAAAATGGCGGTGAAAGAAAAGAAAAAGGTCGCGAGACCCCCATAATAAAATTATGGCGATCAAGACAGAAAATGGCGGCCGGGTACACTCAGCCTCTGCCAAACCCTTAAGCCTCTCAAACATCATGAAAAACAAAAATGGTGGTCGGGCACACTCAGGCACTGATTGTAGTATAAAAGTGGGTAACTGATCCATCAATAGGTGGTGGGGGTAACGCGAGACC
>NW_027110755.1:2997573-3025306 GCF_000696795.3 Halyomorpha halys | reverse complement strand
GTCGAGCCGAATATTTGAATTCAAATCTCCCGCCATGTGTGACGTCATCAAAATGCTGTCTTCTGATTGGCTGCTCACGTCGGTGTTCCAGCTCGCCCATACTCTCACTACTGCCGATGGTGCTGCTATCTATCGGTCACCGTCTGAACTAACAGCGCTCTGGTGGTAAGTCGAGGAACTCCCTGCTCACTTTGTGTGCCAGCTCCCCCATATTCTCTCTACTCACCAGGATCAGATTAATGAGGTTCATTGAAAGCAATGACGTTTTGCATGCTTCATATAGTTTAAGTTTTGAGGATTTTTACTTTTTCTGTTAAAACTCAGTCTAAAGAAGACTAAATAAAAACTAATAGATTAACAACCAACTCGAAACTTGTACGGTTAACAAAAATATGAACATCGTATCATTTGAAACATTGGGTGGAAATAGGACACATAAGCTAGAAAATGTATACTTCAAATATGATTGAACAGTTAGGAAAGAAATATGTGATTGATTATTATATCATGACATCAACTGTTTATATTGTTTTTACTCTCAGAGGCTACGTTGCGAGTTAGATACAATGATATCCCTCCATTACTCTCTAATCATTTAGCCAAAATGAAAAACAGAATATCTACTTCGATGTGACTGCATTCAGTGTGTATGTGCACGGTATATTTATTCCTGTGATTGTTCTAATTCATTTCTGAAGTTTATTTTTAAAGGATAAAATTCAAGTTTATTTTTTTATCTTAAAAGACATGGACTAAAACTGTTGTTCTCTTCCACTATGCTTAAGGGATTGATGCTTTTCAATTTAAACTTTATCAATGATTGCAACATTCCTGCTCCCGAAAATTCTTTAATTGAATTTTTGCAGTTAAATACAGTTTCGACTTAAAAGAGTGATTATGACTTTTATTCTTCGTTGATCGTTTACAATTTCTCGCAACTATTGATATAATTGTCTCGAAAGAACATTCAATTACTGGGTTATATTATATCGCACTGAGGTTTGTTTATTTGAAAAGATATGGACTTAGAATGTTCTTGCTCCTTAATCCTAAATCCTTTTAAGATAATTTGCTTTCTGTGCACCTCTTTTGGGCTTCACTGTGGTAATAGATACAATGGCTTTTACCCGACTACCACAGACGGCCCAATAGCCCTAGCAGAAAGATCTAACTTATGTTACTTAACTCATTTATTTCAATCAATGGACGACCAATATTGTATTAAAAATTATCTCATTTTTAAATAGATTTTAAAACCGCGATAAATAATTTGAAATCATTTTATCCTACAACTTGTATTTTACAATAAATTACTATAGGGTTGGTGTTGTAACTTAAGGAGAACGATTGATTGATGAATAATCAAGTGGAATTCATAACTATGTAATTTACACCATATCATATATCAATATATATCAACAATAAATTTTATATATGAATTTCCAACATGTTGGCAATATTGTAACGCTCCCCTATGCTCAGTTAACATAGTCTTTGCATTATCCGGGAATTATATGTGTACAAGTTGATTTTGTAGGAAGTATTTCAACAGGCCCAGACCCAATGTTGGCCACTTCTACGACAGCGAAAAGTTGTGTTGATCTTTCAGAGAATGTGATAGAAATAGGTGGTCGAACATCAAATGTGTCACTCTTTTTCACAGGTAATATCCCATTTCCGATCTTCGTAACTTCATTCTATGACGTTTTATGTTTGATCCTTCATTAAGCTTTACTAAGTAGTTGATGGTATTGAATACTTGAATGAAGTGTCAAACTTCCATGTTTTACTTCTTAGATAATTTCCTGACATCGGTATTCCACGCTAAAACTGGGTTGAAGTGCGGCCGTGCGGATTAGTGGATTAGGGGGCCATAAGATCTAATTTAATTTTCGGTTGCCTATTTAAATTGTTTTCAGCAAGTGATAGACCAGACTGAAGAGTTGCTCGAAAACGGAGTAAGATATCACGTACTAAATATTATATTATATTAATTATTTTGATTGTTTAAGAGAAGGCAGGTGTCTGAATTCGTTTAAAAAATTTAGCTCTGGAGATTTTAACAGAAAAATGAAAAACGTTTTGGTCGACCTTCTGAAGTTGATGATGACAAAATGAAAGCCATAATTGAATCGAATGGTTATATAACTGTGTGGGAGATTGCAAAACAATTAAATGTATCACAGAAATATTCATATAAGACGTCTTGAAATCGATATTTGAGCACCACTGGAATTTCAAAAAAAATTATTACAAGTTAAACTCTTTCTCTGTGGCTTACAACAAGATTTTTGGTAACCTAGGTTCATAATTAAAAAGATTAATGGATAGTTTTATTCGATTTCTAGATTCCCCTAACTATGCCAAGAAGAGTTAACTTTACTCTAACTTAAATTCAAGGATGTGCCTCAATTTAAATCCGAAACGCATTCTCGAGATACAGACTTTTACACCCAAACTTATTAATGCCGAGTTTAACAAATTCTTTATTAACATTGTCATGGAGCTCAATTCTACCCCCAGCTCCGAATCCACCCACTGTTTCTACATTTAAGTAAATATCAGTGAATAATACTCAAGTTTTTCATAATTACATTATATTTTTATCATCATGTCAAGCAAAATATTTGTTATTTGAATTGAATAAGTAAACAATATAAAATTGATGGATAAGATGGTCCAAAGTTTGTTGTCAGAAGGAAACTCAAAGTGGTAAAAAAAATCTTTATTCAAATATAAACGTCTTCACGCACATTGCAGGTCATCTTGACATCAGGCCATGTTGTTGAATGTTAGTGATTAACCTGCCTTCGGCCCGTCACAGACATAAGCCCTGCAATTAGGTTTGAAATGTCGGCCTTCAATTAATATTTTTCAACTATTTTGTGCTCTGTTTAGGTCGTCATCCGGAACATTAATATTTGTATACCATAAATTAATTATGTTAAAAAAAAATCTATTTAATAAGACATTATACCTTAAATATAAAATAAAATTGTATAGGAAATTAGAGAGGAGGGTGCTGAAAAAAAAGTGGCTCTGCATTTGATTCAAATCGATGATGTTCTTCAGCTGAAGCCAATAAATACAGGCATTTTTCTATTGTATTCCACTTGTTCAAGTCATGACCAACAATTTCTGTCAAGAACAAACTGTTTTAAAAGTTTATATCAATTGGTATTTGAATTGAATATCTTAGATGTTTATTTTGAAGGAAAAAACCCAAATATTACAATTTTCGTTTAGCACATCCTACTCCTTTCCATCCCTGCGTGTTAGTCCCGCGAAAATTAGTCTCAGCATAAAAAAAAAAAAAGAATATAAATTATTATTTCTCCTGGAAATCTTCACAAATGGTGTTCTTTACTAATTGATTCCACAGCCACCACTTGCCCTTCTGCGATAATATTTCTAAAATGTCATTTAGATGTTTACATGATCCCTCCAGCATTGCTTGCAATTAATTTATTAATATTTTATCGTATTTTAAAAACATACATAATAATATGCCTTAAAATCAGTTTTAACCAACCGATCAATTTGGATAAATTAGATTTAAAAGTAAAGATTTAATTTTATAATATCAGGCAAAAAAGTAATAAAATTTCTAATATAAATGTATCTTAATAATTAAACTGATTATAAAAAACAGAGCAAACTCTTGAGACAGTTGCTTGCCGAATATTCGGGCTAGAGACGACGCTGAGAGGACCTAGCGTGGGCAGACGCCTTAATAAGCACATATTTGAGAGTGAATCATCCTCCACTTGCTCGGTAATGGGCCTTCGGTCACACACTCCTCTGTCATGGCCAAGAAAATGTCGTCCAGTTACCAGTTTATTGTACTATACTTGAGATGATTATGACGCTGTAAAATGTATAAAAGTACTTCATACAGAGATTTTTAGTAGGCAGTTGTGCATTAAGTGTGTTGTATATTCTTAGTGAAGAAACTGTTCTTCATTTCTCCTATAACGTCTTAAAATTCAGCTATTTCTGGTGGAACCTCATTCTACACTAAATCATATGTGGTGGTGGTAGTCTCCTAATTTAATTGATTAAAAGCAGTTTTTGATTTTTATTTTCTTTATGAGCTGATTAATATAATCTTGTTTCAAATGAGGATGATAGGAACTGTAAAATATTCGATCTAATATTTTATTCAAATATTGTAGGATTGATCAAGATATCTGTGGTGATGGAGGACTTTAAGAGAACTGATCAAGTCATGGAAAAATGTCTGTAACCGTTACCTGGTTTTAAAGCATGCGAGTTAAGAGTTACGTCTAGTTTTCGTTTGCACCAAAATTTCACTAATAACATTTTGGTGCTCCACAGTTTACTAACGAAAATGTTGGCAAAATTTTGAATTGTATAAAAACAAAATAAATACAACATACAAGAATTTGCACAATGAAGGAACAATGTTCACACATAGCTCTTGGTTTATGTTTAGTACATTCATGAGTGTATCTCTTTAGCAGTGCAGCCGTTGTGGGTTTATTTCTCGATCATCGGAAATTTTTCACCTTAGTAGGTATTTGGTAGGGATTTCAGGTAAAATAGCTTTAGGTTACGTGGTGCATAGCTTTACATTAGGTGGTGCATAGCTTTAGGTTAGATGGTGCATAGCTTTACGATACGTGATGCATAGCCTTACGTTACGTGGGTGCATAGCTTTACGTTACGTGGTGCATAGCTTTACGTTACATGGTGCATAGCTTTACGCAGTGTCGTGTTAGTCCTTTAACTAGTTGTAGTTAATCATTGGACACTTTTTCTATTATATTTATAATTATTAATTGAATAATTGAGAATTATAAACCAATTGCTTTGGATAAATGGGGTAATAGATTGATAAGCGATACTGGTACTTAATTAAGTATAATGGAAAATAGATCGAACAAAATTCTGCTATGAAAGGTGAGGGAAGACAACGAATATAAGAAAATATGCAAACAACATGCCAGAAAAGGAAATCATTAGGTGGTAAGGTCACTTATAAGTCTCGATGCTTTTATCATCACATAACAGGCTTTCAATATTATTAGATATAAATAATAAATGCACTAATTAACATAATTGGACCACCCATAGAGGGCTCCTTTATAAAAATGGCCAACTAGGATCATCTTATGTGTATGAGAGTTTTTAGCGGTGTTTTAGTAAATGATGATTTGACTATGGCTCGTCAGATATTGAATAAAACCCGGAACACGCACAGCCCACATCAAACCCAACATCTAAAAATAGAGGCTAGGACTGTTACGTATTGTGTACTACCCTGGGTTCAATATAAGCGTTGGACCTTTGATGAATCTCATTTTACTTCATTATTGTTTTAATCTGGGGAGTCTTCAAGAATAGTTTATAAATTATTAGAATATTCCGTAAAGCAGTTCAAATTGGAAGAAGATAGGTGACCGTGTGAAGTAGATTGTTGGGAGATAGTCCGGATGGCGATCAAAAAGGTATCGAAATAGTAAAAGAAAACTATTTATTGTTAACCAGTTTTTTAGGTGTAAGGGTTAGCGAAAGAAGTGGGTACATTTTCTACCTGATTTCCTTTTCTCAGTCGTCCTTTTCTCTGTTTCACTAACAGGTTATTTCCCCTAAGCTTATTGGTTATTTTTATTAATTTCCTAAATATCTCCTTTTTACATATAACTATACCTCACCTTTGCCATATTTACTTCACCTATCTGTTCCACCTTTTACACCAACCTATTCACCAAATTTATAACTGTCTCTAACGAGTATGCTCATACACTTTATTAGTCTGAATCTGTATTTAGAACTTTTGTCACAACTGGTTGTATTTATTAGTAACTTGTTTCCAGTCCACCTTCATGTATACTTCCTCATATTGTTATTATTATTTATTTTTTATATACTTTATAAACATAACAATTGTTTTGGATTGTTTTTATTTTGATGTTGTGTAAACTCTACACTGTTTGTATCTTGTTTTTTTCATTTAGCCTTGACAAAGCCCTGCGAAGTGGGGTGAATTGTTTGTTAACAATAAATAGTTTTTTCTTACAAATATTGACTGCCACCCGGACACTCTTCCAACAGTAAAGTAGTTTAATAAAAATAAATCACATAAGCCACAGATATGCAAAAACTAATAAATTCGAGTTTAAAGTATATCATATAATATCAAGAATATCATGGGAAGGAACCAACCATTGGTGGTACTTCAAGCATTAATTTAAATTAGAAGGTCCCGTGGCCATCTTCTTTTCAGAAGCCTCGGAGGATTATCAGGGATTGTTAAGGATGAAAGATTAAGAATTAATGGGTTAGGATGGTTAAGGAGTTTGGAGTGAAAAGACGCATATCTGTTTTGGGTCAAATCTGCAACGAATGGGATGTTAAGGTCTTTGTGAATGAGTTTATTTGTAACGTAAAAAGGAGCATCAAGGATTTTAGGTAGGATTTTGGATTGTAAAGATTGGATGCGGGAGGAATTTGATGGTTTGGTAGAGCCCCAGAGCTCTGTTTCATATGTCCAAATTGGTCTGATTATCGTAGTGTATACTAATTTTTTTGTAGTGAATGGGAAGTTTAGAGGGTTTGTCAAGTAAGTGTTGTAGCGATCGGAATCGCTAAGGAGTTAAAATTGGAATTTATAAATATACAAATGTTATACATATATTTGGTGATCCTTCTACTCATTAGACTATAATAATCCTTTACAATACATGACGCATTACTAATAATATTGTATTAAAATTAATTTATAATAGATTATATTGGACTAATCGAAACACCTATAAATTTGTAATTACAATAGTATTACAAATAGTAATTTGTTATTATCTTCAGTCTTTTTTCTATATTCCAACATTATTTGTCCTAATTGCCGAACGTCCATCTTACAATTTCATCATTTTACATAATTAATAATGTTATTTGATCGATTGTACAATATTTTTATAGGAGCACTTATTCACAGTTTTAGGAATATTTATTTCCAGGAGTCGCAAGAGTATTTGTTTCCAGCAAATCATTTAGAAATGATCCAATCCAGAGAAAATGTTTAGCCCAAATATTTGTTTTGATTAATATGATAAATTTGTTCACCTTACAAACAATTTATCATACCTAAATTATAAATATGACATTACTAGTAGATATTGTAGATATAAATATTATAGATATAGGACTCCAAAAAGTTGAAGTATTACATGATTTATTTAATTATTTATTTCTGGAAGTTGAACTTCACCAGTAATGTACGTGTAATTATTACACTGAAAAGTACTTGCATCTCTCCACAAGTCACAACTTTATCTGCGGTTCTCTCTAGATATCAATCGATACCAACTACATAATCTACAAAATTATGTGCCTCATTTGGATTCCGGTTGAGGAGAGGGTAGCAAGAAAAATGAAAAGAAAGTGAAATTTATCGACTTCAGGAAATTAATCAGTATCCTAAATAAAACAACAATCAGAGACGGTATTTTAGTACAAATCAGTTCAATATATCAATAACGTGATGGCTCTGTTTGCTTATTATTATTTAAACGAGTGATGTGAGATGCGCTATATCTGGACTGTACTTATCTAATATCATCTTTTTGAATCATTGTCCTTCAATTGACAAGGCAGTCAGTTATTGACTGTTATTTGAGAGTCTGGTGTTGGAACCTTACTATTCTAACTACTTATTTGTTTTAGTCTTGTCTCTTCTTGAGTTTTTCTTGCATAAATTAATTTTAAAAAACAATCCCTAGGAATAAGTTTTGAACTGAACACTTTAAAATTGAATTTTAATACCTTCCAATTTTTTGTCTTGGACTATTAGGGTCTACAAAGTTTAAGTTGCTTTCATTTAAAATACCCGTGTCACTCTTCTAATGATCTGTCACAATAGAGCCAGTGTTACTGGAAACAAGATAATGACCTCCAGAAAATTCCATATTCTGCGAACCTATGAATTATCCTAAAGATGGGTTCTGTCCTTTTAATGCTTAAAGACCAAGAGGATCCTACAAAGCCCAGTGCCCTGTTGCACTTCATTGTCCGCAAAGAGGAAGCTGCAGAGGTCAGCGAACCCTCTTTAGTACCCAGTTCCTCTAATCCGGGGTTAGGACCGTCCCTCTGTTTTATGGTTTTCTTTGTCTGCTCCTCCTCTCCAGGTACTGATAATCCTCTCGTACTCCTCTTTCGTTCTCTACATCTCTATATCTAGGTCTGGACCAGACGCCTACGGTCGCAGTTGTGTAGAAACTAAAACTGCGATTTATTACTCTGATAACTAAAAAAATATAACTTTGGAATTATTATGTAGATTACCTTTCCATATATGCATTCATCGTTTACATGCAGCAACTAACTTATCGAGTGTGAACCTTCACCAAGAGCCCAGCACCAGTAGATCAGATTCTGAACTAGAGTTCCTAAATTTTAAATATAAAGTAATTTATTCGCTATTTAATAAGTTATGAACTATTCTTGAAAACTCTCCACATTAAGCAATAACAAGAACAGTAGTGAGATTTATCAATGGCCCACCGCTTATTTCAAGTTAATATCTACTATTAAACTGAGTTATGTTGCCTTGAACAATATGTAAACAGTGAATTAATTTAAAAGCCTCTAGAAACGAATTTATATTCTGTATTCTCTGTTTTGATGGCCAGTTCTGAAATGAAGAATAGAAAGTTTATCAGGTAAAGAATTTTTATTGATTGGGAACTTGGGATTTCTGAATAAGCAGCGTATAATGAGAATCCAAATCTACCAGTTAGTCTAGAGACACAAATTACTTATTAAAATTTTAAATAAATTTAATAAATACATTCTCTATTATTATTTTTGTTTATTAAAAGTTAATTAATTTTCAAATTACTAATACCATTTATAACTTTATAGTTTTGTTTTGGTAAGCTATTTTAATTAATTAATTACATTTTAATTTTAAAATGTACTTAATTATCTGTTTGCTGCCACTATACCATTGAAGTAATTAAGGTTATCCTTAAGTCACAACATCACCAGGATAGTAAATGGTTTTAATCCGGAATTGGGCATTTAAGATAAACTCATTCTAATTTGATTTAGAAAGAATTACACCTAGGATAACAATATTAAAAAAAAAAAAATGTGACAGTTCAGATTTTTTAATGATGTCCTTCTGCAGCAAATATGAAGCATAGGATAAAAGCCGTGTCTCAACTGTTTTTTTAAATGATAAAAATAAGAAACACGTAGTGTTATTTTTAGTCAATCTGGATATCTACCAACAAATATTATGTTACCATGGCGAACTTTCCACTATAACATACAGCTGCAATGGTACAAGTACTAATCTATCGTGGTCGACATTGGAGGAGTCAAAAACCCTTAGCTAGTGTGAACTCGTTTCTGTACGGCAGCCCTAATGTATCTGGTTTAATAGTAATTTTTATACAATATATAAATTTTAATTCACGTTAAAATATTTGCTTATTCATTTATTTTATATTTACATTCTTAGTTATTAAGTTTTAGTTATTATTTATTTATATGTTCTTTTACTTTATTCTTAAATTTATATAACAAATATTCCTGGCACTGATGACAGCGAGGTTTTGTACATTTTTTTGTTTTGTTGATCCCCTACCTGGTCATATCTGACATACATGGGGGTTATCGTAAAGAAAACCAAACTTTTCTAACCAGAGTTTTCATTCCGTGGTACCGCCACGAAATAAAATACAACCCATCCAGGCCGGAATCGAATCGGTGACGCTGCGGACATTAGGTTGCTAAGATGACGCCTCAACCTTCTCAGTTATCATAATTCTAAGATAGGCTGAAGGCCTGTCCAAACCTTCTCTTCCGGGAGATCACCCTTCCATCAAAACTAGAGAGGTGGCAAGGCACTGTCCTCTTGATCGATGTGCTCGCGGGAAGGGGTCACTCTGCATCAAAACCTGTATAATCATTCATCAGTAGAGAGGTCCCTCCTTACTCAGGACCAGGGAAACGGCGAGGAAGCGCCACTATATGCCCTTGCACTCAGCGGATCCCACCCAGTAAAGTATTTTAAGAAATGGTCTTCAGGCAATAAAAGGATCTCAGTTCTATGGGATACATATGTTTTTAGTCCATGTATATGTATTGTATTTCCTTCAGTTACAATAAAAGAAAGGGAAAAAATATAAAAAGAGGTTCGAGACATGCTTATAATTTTATTTATTTAGTTAATGTGGGTGAAAAAATATAAAATTTATATTCAATATAACTAATAACTGTAATATATTTTATAATAATTTTGCTACTTTATTAAACAGAAAACAATCCCCCCTCCCCTCTGCTCTAATCATCCAAAGTAATCCGAATTTTATTGTCCCTTGATTTTTACTAAAATATTCAAATTCATATTTTAGTAGAAATAAAAGTCTCATAACATTGTTAATATAATAATTAACGGCGAATGGTGAGGAATTGAAATAAATTACCACGTGCATTGGAACGAAACGCCATACGAAAAAAAAAAGAAAGGAAACTGTCAGCGATCCTTTTTATATTCTTTTCCAGGCCAGTGAAAATTTAACGCAAAAGTAACGTAAGGACAAAGTTTATTATAATTGGATTCTTAAGCAACATATCCATCACCAGCTCCGGTATTCTTAATGTAAGCTTGGCGGCAAAATGTTTATATTGTTGATAAAACAAAATGTTTTAATTCGACAATATTTTTATTTCACTGTATTTGTATACTTATAATTACTCTGGCTTATAATTAAACTATATTTGTTTTTACGATGGACATTGGAAATACGCAGTATAATACCACTACATTTTTATAAAAATGCACATACTCTTTCAAGGATGATTGTTGTATAAGTCCTTATCTTCATATTGATTACTAAATAGTTCCCTCTTTTAAATTGAATTGAATAGAAGCCTCTCGTATTCACCTACAGTTATAAATGATTTTCTTTTTCTTTTTTTTTTTATAAAATGTGTACAAGCTGTAATTTTTATCAGCCAACCGAAACATTACTTACAAGTATGGAAAATAATCAATATATGGGTAAAGCATATTTACTTTAGAAAAACGACAGGCAAATTGTTTTTTAAAAAAAAAACATAAAACAACAAAACAATTTTATTTTAATAGGACCATCTGAAGATGATGAGTTATATATAACTAAGGTTCTTCTGAGCTATGAACCCAAAGGTTGCGAGTTCGAGCCCGGCTATACCCGTGATTTTTTCAAGCATTTAATTTCACAATACTCACTAGCAGCCTCTCCCCGAGCATTTGTGGCCCCGTTAGCCAATGGGTGGCACGCACAAAAATAGACGTGGGAGTGACGAACCCATCCTATGAAAGCCCCGTCAAGGGACACGCTATATATTTACTTAGTACATCGCGCGAGGCCTTGGACCTTCACGGTCTGTTGTGCCAGAAAACAAACAAACAAAGGTTCTTCTGAGCATAAGAAAAATGCTGAGGAAATTCTTTGATTTCACTCACGAGGAAGAAAATCTCAATTAGTAGTTGAAAATTCAGAAAAAGTAGATGAAGTGAAAATTAAGAAAGCAAGGTATCAAACTTTGTTAAAAAAGAGCCTCTTGCGTTCAAAATTTTAGAAATTACTCATATCTCTTTAATATGGCCAGCTAAGATTTTCTTTCTGACTACAAAATAAAAAATGTTAAACAAAACAAATACCCATTGACTCCTGTTTCAGGTATTGGACCACACAATATTTCCTTTTTCAGCTTCCACTGACTTTTTATATTTGAAAAGTAAATTTATAGCTAAAATATCGTCAGCATACTTGTGAAACCCAAGTAAAGATTTTCTAGTTTTGAGTTATTTAGTTTCTCCAGTCTAAAACGTTTAAAAATATTAAATTCCAAAGAATATATTAATATCATGAAAATCTGCTATTAAAAGGAAAATTTACTACTTCCATGAAATTGGAAACATTTTTTTTATCATCAAATATCTCAAAAACTTAATTTTTAACTTGTATTACAAGTGTAAACCATTTCACTTGTAAACCAATGATATGTTCTGTAACCAATAGTTAAATTTTTTTAAGATTTTTTTTTTAACATTAAAATAAAAAACTATTTTTTAATATATGTTTATTCAAATCTATAGATTGTGTTCTTTTCCCTTATCTTGTAGTACACAGATAGATAACATAATTATTTTTGTTGTATAAAAATTCAAATACAACTTCATACAATTTATAATTTAGTATATTTTGTCATTAACATTAATATTGAAAGGTTAAATTCCCATAGGAAGAATGTGTACAAAATTTGAAGGTTTTAGCCCGTTCTGTTTAAAAGTTAAAGGATTATGTTTGTTTTTTTTCATTTTCCTACTAACGTGCCACGGTTTATTAGGTCGGTCATTCACTATCATTCACTCTTTCGCTCTCACATTTGATTTCATTTTTTTTCTTATTTAATAAATAATGTTTTATATTACGTGATAAAAATTTATGTTAAAAAAATTAAATTTATTTTCATAAACTCTTAAGTATTTGTGTTCGTGTAATTCACGGAACTTTTATACACATTATAAATGCAATTTAATTATAAATTTCAAGTTTTCACAATACAATTCGAACGCGTTTGTTAGTAATTTGTATATTTTTACTAGATGATATTATCCTGCAAACTACCTGAAAGAACGATGTTGGGATATTAAAATAAAATAAAAATTTTAACAAAACAGAGCATATCTTC
This sequence comes from Halyomorpha halys, assembly GCF_000696795.3. Taxonomy (NCBI): domain Eukaryota; kingdom Metazoa; phylum Arthropoda; class Insecta; order Hemiptera; family Pentatomidae; genus Halyomorpha; species Halyomorpha halys. The sequence continues at coordinate 3,012,592 of NW_027110755.1, read as the reverse complement.
CAAAAAAGAAAAATAATAATACAAGTATGCATGCAACATTATAGTTTATTGCTATTATTATTTTTTTGGGGGGAGGGGGGGCAATTGATTTGCTTTAGTATAGTCATAAATAGTTAATAAACGAACCATAGTTGAAGTACGTTAAGCTCTTTCCAAATCTTAATTTGGTTTTAAGTTCTTTTCAAACATTGTTTTAATAATAAGCCAAAACTAAAGCAACTGGTGAAGACAAATTACGTTCTTAAATGTACCTAGGGAATATATACTAAAATGAACTCATTGCCATATATTTTAAAGAATTGTAAATCAATGTTGACCCCTCTAAAAAAAATTGTATGCGAGGTAATAGATTTATGACCCTTAAGAATTATGAGTCTATGATAAAAAAATTCAAGATGACATTTTCTGGTAGTGATCTAAGTAAAAAAAATGCTTAGGAAAAGCTTTTGAATACATAGCATGTACTTTTCTAGACTAACTGAAAGAACACTAAATGTTTCCGTTGGTGAGTTCTATTGTAGTTAAACTATGGGTATGTTACCTTTAGGGAGTACCTAATAAACGTCAAGAAACATGAAATAAAGGGCATAAATCATGATTTATGTTTTTTTTTTTTTTGTGGAACATAATTTACTAACTCATGTGATATTGATACCTCCTTTACAATTCCTCAACCATGTCAAAATGTCTGAATAACGGTACAGGATCATTTTCCCGAAAATGGGTATTATGTATCCAATATTTCTTGTCCGGATCAGGTTTTGTAACTTAATATACGTCATAGGCTGTTACTGGTTTTAATATCGAAATCGCTATTTCAATTTATTAATATCCACTCAATGCTTCTTTTTGGTTTGCTTCTCAATGTTTCTTTGGCCTGTCGAAGATCGCAGTTTCAACAATCCATGTAAGGACATGCTTAGATTAAATTTTGCATAATGGTTACCTAGTACAAATACCATTTGTCTTCTAAAGTAAGATTAGGAAAATCCTCTAATACAGTAACACTACATATCCGGTATTCGTTTTATCTCTGTTACACAATGCGATTCTCATTCCTTTGTCTGAATTTTCCGCCAGAGTCTTACCCTTGTAAATAAATTCATTATTGTTCCTTGCTCGGCTACACTGTCAGTTCCCTTTAGAGCGTTTTCTTCCAATTTGGTATTTTGATTTACAATTCATAACCTTTGAGCCGAATTAAGGAAGGTAAATTATGAAGTGTTCGTTCATGCTCCTTATTCCTTTGTCACTAAAGAACAACGTGTTGTAAGCATTTATTAAAAGATTTTATTATTGCATCTTTTTTTAATGCATAGGCTATTAATTTTACAGACTAAGTGTTTTTTTTTAACTCAAAGATAACTAAGTTATTACCTGTTGAAGCCAAAATTCTCAGTAATAAGTAAGTAGTCCTCAGTCAAGTCTGAGACTGTTTATGTGTGTTTGCATTCTTTGTGGGCGTCCTGTTGGTGTAATGTCTGGAATAGTGGGTTAGTGCAGTACTGAAGGCTATCAAAGAATTTGTTCAAATGTGGGAAAATGTTTCCGATAACAAATTAAGGGAAATTTGTAGAAATGTGGGCAAAGAGGAGGTGATTTTGACGCGCCTTTGAATAGGTCATACGCACCTGACCCACGGTTACTTATGGCCCGCGATCCTCCACCGTTATGCCAAACTAGCGGAACAGAACTTATAGTTAAATACATTTAACAGAATACCAAGCATGTAACTCCCTCAAATCTTTATATATGATACACCAGATGATCTCCATTCCATCTTGCAGGATTGCAAAAATACCATAGATAGACTTTTTCAGTTTCTACGTCATTCCAAGCTCCACCATAAAATTTAATCAAATTTTACCTCAGGTCCCCATGTTGTAACAGTTTCTCATTTAAATATAATCCTAGCAATGAATCCGGGCCCCTAGAAAGAAGTTAATAAGAAAGTTCAAATATTAAATAATTTTTTCTGTAAAATCTTATTATAATTTTTTTTCTTTCTTTCTTCATTCAACACACTGATTAATTATAGAGTTGAAGCAGCATCGGAAAACTTTGAACAGCATGGGATGTAGGGTCTTGTTTTTATGGCTGCCAGGTCATTGTGGGATCACCGAGAATGAAAAGGGAGCTAGCGACAAGACAGGTCAAGTCGTAACATCATCAATATGCAAAGAAATTATTTCTTGGATCAAAGAAATTGGATGGCAAAACGAATGGTTCATCGCGAGAGACAAGTTAAGAATGGTCCAACAGACAATGAAACCTCCAACCAGAAACTTGAATCTCCTACAGGGAGAAGATCTATGAAAATCTCATGAAAAAAGAAAATACACCGATGTGTCGCTACTGCGGAAGCGATCTCACCGTTAGGAGATATTGAGAGAAGACCCCACAACAATATCAAAACTTTCTCACTTTTTAAAAATAATTAATATCTATGATCACACATAGTCTAACTCTAATTCCAGCATGTATAAATAGATGCATAATTTAATACAGTAATTTTTTCACTACGTCACTTCTAATTGTAACTTTAATAAATGTAAATTGTAATTTTTAATAGGTAATTGTAAATTTGTAACTTTCTCACTTTGTAATTGTAACTTTGTGAACATGTCAATTGGAATCTACTTTGTAAATCCAGTGTAAATGGCCCTAGTGGTCGATACACTTAAATAAATAAATAAAATAATTTGTTGCACATCTCTGAGCTGAATTCCGTCACAAGCAAACATAAGGAGGTGAGAACTTCCAAATTAAGAAAGGAATTATTAGGTATCAGTTCAGGCGATTTATCTATGATTAAGAAAGTTGACTCAGTGGGTAGTTTCTGTCAGCTTACCAGAAGCCATCAATTATATCGGAGACGTTGAGAATGGAGTCTATTTTATCGAAAAATTGGTAACTGTAGGAAAATATTGACCAACGGCTAGACTTTTAGATGGAAGGAAGAAACTGATGAATTGATGAAGAATCAAGTCTTTGGTTCAAGACTCAACATCCTGTACAATCTAACCATTTAACAAGTAGAGCTTTGAACTTTAAAATTTAAAGAAATATTAACATTCATTAAATATAATTTTAATTGTTCAATGCTAATGATTAATGGTTTGTAAAAGGAGTTATGAAATAATAACAAAGACCAGTGTTCATATGGATTAATTAAACATTGAGAGTTGTTAAAATTTTTAGATATTTGATAAAAGCAGAAGATAATTAATCTTTGTTTTGTAATTTAAAATTGCATTATATCTGCTTAGAATTAAGTAATAATAATTAAATATTATTTTTCATTTGATGTTAGATGATATTTCATTGAACCTGTAAGTATGGAATTGGATTTCATTATTTAAATTTTGAGGTAGATTTTCAAAACTAGCCATGTTCATTTTTAAATTTTTATTTTTCATTGGTTTTAACATATTCGGTATTAGATTGTCGGGATTATGGAATTGATTCAAATTGTTTTTTGTTAGTACCAAAACTGTTATAAGAAAAAAAATAAAAATCTGAAAATCAACATGTGTGACTTGGTTTTGGGCTTCTATGTTTCCATTACTACTACTATATCTGTAAGTGGATGTAAAGAACATCTGTTCTGGTCTACCATTTCTTTCCAGAGGCTACCGTAAGCTATAAAAAACGTTTTAGGTCGAGGAATGCAAGAGACTGATGAGACCCAACTGTCGCTACCATCTGCCCGATGTCTCAGTCCTAATCGTCCAATCTAATCGCACCTTGAATTTATCGCTGCCACGCTCCTCGCCCATAACCTCCGGGGGCTCTTGCGTTGTGTGTACCAAAAGGGTGACCTACGGGGATCCAACCTGGTCACACTCTTATTCATTCCCGACACGTAGCGGTATAAAAAGACTTTTCGACAATGTGGGTCATCCATCCATTCACCGAACTGAGGAGCATTTATCTTGGGGAAGAAGATCAGTTCGGTATGAAGGTATTTAGCAGAAGTTAACTGTGTTAAATAGTCAGGATGTGATATTTCAAAAAAAGTTTTAACCAACAAATTTTTAGTGTTGTGATTATATGTATGTTTTCTTTCTTTATTTTTTTTCCAAATTTCATAATGCACAATTAGACGTATTGGATTGTGTTAGGTTTATTCTCAAAACCAGCGAAAATCGTTTTTTTATTTTTCATTATGTAAAATTCATTTTTTTTTTAAATTTAGATTTAACATAGTTAGAAACAAAAAAAATTTTAACTCAGAATGTTGTAGGTATTAAAGGGCTGTCTGTGTGTGTTTAGCTTACGTGAAAGTTAGGTTAACTCCTATGGATATCTGCTTAAAAATAAAATTCATGGAAGGTGATAACAATTAAACAATATTCTAAAACTTGTTAAAAATGACATAATGAAAATCCAGCTTTAATCAAAATAGTAAAGTTGGAAATAAATCAATTCACTATTCCCTAGAAATTTATATCTGAATCCGATGCACCTATCGAACATTTAGTCAGGCTTATCATTTCGTAAAAACTAGTATAAATTAACAAAAAGGTATAAACATCTACAAATTAAATAAAAATTTTCTAACTTTGTTTTCGATTTCGTTATGCCTTTAGAAGCCTATAAGAAGATTCGGAAACATATCAAAGTGGTTAGTGTTGACAGCTATTAAACTATTCCAGGGTTTCGGGTATTATGATAAACATTATTTTCCATACTCTAACTCTTTCCTATTGACGTACAACAGAATGCCATTCATATCATTCATTTTCACTGATTTTCGATGTTAAAACTCATAAAGCGAGACATAGATAAATGCTTTGCTAATACGGATTTTGTTCGGTAATGCATTACTCCATAATGATAGATATTACAACGTTTTAGTAGCACATTATCCGCCGTATGAGAAAAGACAAACGAGTGGAAGCACCGAAGAGACCGGAAAAGCAATTTGTTGATGGAAGGGTGAGGTTTCCGGAGCACACCCTCTCATTATTGTGTCGTCATTTCCTGCTGCAGGGCATCCTCGATCGCGATCAAGTATCACAGAGGATGTGGCTCCGCAGGTCTTCTTTTTGGCGAGGACTGCAGTATCGGTTCCTGCGTAGATGCCCTCTTTTGCAAGCGGTAGCGGGAATTTTCATCGTAATTTATTTTTCTTACTGTCGTATTTCTTTTTGGGAAGTAAGGATTGGTTCAAAAATATGGAATATGGAAGTAATATCGTGTATTTGGACAATAAGGAAAATTGTGGAAGATCATCTTAATAATGAGATCATTGTGAAAATGTATTGTTTGTTTTAAGAGGACGGTTGAATTGCAGGGATTGGTTAAAAATAATCCCTAACAGGATTGAATAAGATACGAGATATTATAACCAATGTAATTAATTTGTATGATCAAATGTCAGGGCATTACTGAAGTACTTATTTGTTTTAAGGTATTCAATACTAGGGTAATAAAAATTGACATAAGCAAGTGTGACTAGGAGGCTGAAAACTCCTGGCGCCCTGACACTATTTGACATTGGGTCATATGATTTATCAGCATGAAAGGAAAAGTAATGGAATGAAAATTTATTTAATAGATCGTTAAATATTTCCAAACAAACACAACAAAAACAAAAAAAATCAAACTTGTTGCAGAAACTGATTTTTAATGTAAATCAACACGAAATAATTATGCAGGATTAAAATAAAGTAAATATTGATTTAGCTAGGCAAAGCTTTCAAATGTTCTTTTCAATTTCTTGACAGCATTTGTTCAAAAATCGATTCAAGAGAGTCTGATTTTGGATGATTATTTTTTATTTATTGACTTTTACAACTGTATTAATGTAACAATACATCTAGTAAATTTGATATGAAGATCATAAGGATATACATACAAGCATGTAGAAAATCTACATACAGGCATGTAGAAAATCTACCTATCGGTAGCACTCTGATACTTTGGATTTTAATGTTGCAAAAAGCCCTAGCCTTTTACAACACAAACTCTCAGAACAGTGGTGTTTTTAGAATATTAAAATCAACCTTTTGATTGACTATAATAATCAATATTGATTATCGAATATTAAAATTTACCTATAATTGCAAAAAAAATTGATTACCCAATGACATCTCGTCATACCTTACGCATCACCACCAATAGACCACCTATTGGGAAACTTTGATACATACATTAATAACTTGTTGAAATTTAAAGGTAAAATTATTTCACCAATTCAACCAACAAACAAAACGCTTTACGTTTCGGCTAAAATGCGATCTTCAAAAACAAAAAATATTTTAGTTGCACATTTCAGTATATACAAATAAATTACAACAAGGTGTTGGAAGAAGGAGTATAATCGAGTGGGTAAAATGCAGAAAAAGTAAAGACAAAAAAGGCAAGTCATAAGGTGTTCCTTTCAGGGGTGGGTCAGAGGAGTTGGGGGAGTACGTGTCAATCACTGGCTTCCTTCTGTTTCAGTGTAGGTTACAATGGCGAACATTCCTATTAACCTCAACGTAAACCTTTCTTTCGAGGGCGTGGCTTTTAGGCTTCACTATTGCTTTGGAGGAGAGTAGGGTTATACCACCCCCTCCTCCCATTAAAAGGTAGAGGAGGTTATAAAAGAGTTTCAAGATAAATGAGATCATATGGACTTATAACCTTCCTCTATGCTCATAACAGTTATTCCAAAGTCTTCTAAATCAAAATTACTTGCATAATATTTCGTCTTGCTAATATTATTTAATGTTATAATTTTATACTAAAGAACTTAATATGCCTAATTTAAATTATTAATTATAAAGGTTAAAAATTATTTAAACTTTTGTTACTTTAGAATTTTATTTTATCAATAATATTTGCATAATGCACACTCATATCAGTTTGCAAATTACATGTATTATTCAAATTTGGTATAAATTGATTATATTATTTTACGTTTGTAATTATTACCTACTGTTTTTATTATTTAAGGTTTTTCAAAGTCAAAATTATGTTCGAAATTAGTCTTGAAATCTTCTAATCCCTTTTATAACCTGCTCTACCTTGTACATTGCAGTTGGGATCTATTAACTGGAATGTGCAACTTAAAATATATTTGTTCCTGAAAATGGCATTTAAGCCGAAACATAGAGCATTTTGTTATTGATTGAATTTATGAAATAATTCTGGCTTTACATTTTAACAAAATTCCATTCGTCTCAAATAAATTTCATATATAAGTAATAACTTGTATTTCAAATGGAATATCTTAAAAATTATTGAATTTCACTCTAATTAAATTATTAAATATTATGTTTTTACACGCATTGAAATATATAATACGTTGCAATCATTATTCAGACTTTATATAAGTTATAACGAAAATCATGTAGAACATAAAATATTTTGATCTACATTCGTTCACTCACTGACTTCACTGTATATCATAAAATATAATGCCTATGAAGTTGAATTTTTTTACTATTCTCAGGGTTTTTATTTCCAAATTGTTATTATGAAGAGCCCATTCTATGGAGGTTCCGAATATCTTCATTGCTAATTGCTACCGTAATGGGCATGTTCCTTATCCTAATGAAGGTTTCTATGGGTCTGAAAATCTATGAATTTTCGTATGCCAGAAAAATTTGAAGAATCTGGTTAGTTAGTTTAAATCTTTTAAGAAATTTTCTTATGTTATTCCTCTTAAAAGTTTGGATAGTTTGTCAGGCCAGACAGGCTGTCATGAAGCACCTGATATAAATCTCTGCTTGTCATGTTGTTTCACCACGGAGTTGACCCCATTTTATTGAAGCAAAGTACGTAAATTTGTTGCGTCTGACTCATATTTTAGAGAGAGAAATTTATGTAGCCCAAAAAATAAACATTTTTTTGCTTTGTCTTTTTCTCATTTGTTTTTTATTTATGCATAGTACAATAGATCAAAAAACACTTCATATAGTTTCCACTATCTTCACAAATGGCCGAGATATGGGCCAATGAATCCTCTAATCGGTCGCCATTTTGAAATATAATGGCGGACTGTCATAATGTTCATTTTTCCTTACTAGCTGTGAAGGAAATATTCAAAATGATTGCTCAGTCATTGGTTTTGATGAAATATGCCGTACCGATGACTAAAAATCATCATTGAGAATCAATAGCGTTTGCCGAAATTTCGAAGATAGTAAATATATTTTGGAATCTATCATTGAATATAATTTGAATAAATCATTCAATATATAGGTATGAACAATTAAACGGAAGTAATGATGAAACTGTTTAGTCGGCCTTTGAATTTTAAAATCCAACGGCATTTTCTAACTTTACAGTAAAATATAGCAAATATTTTTCCTTATAAATTAGAATGTTAAATTTAAAAAAAGTTATATTCATAAAAAATAAATAAAACACATCAATGTAACGATTCTTTGCTTATAAATTAACAGCATTGTTGCTTAATGTTTCGTTTAACGTGAATAAATCGTATTTTTCTAATATAATTTACGATGCCGACGAAAGTTTAGCTATACCATGAAACGCACAGTGTAACTAAATAACGATGATGATGGACAAAAATTATCAACCATAAATTATTTAAAAAAAAAAAAATAATAATAAACATCAATTTTTAACAACTCAAGCATCGTACACATGTTGAGATAGGGAATAGGTACCATACATTAAATAATATATTAATTAAATCCGTACAGCTATGACCCTGAAGGGTCAGGGGTGCAGTAAATAGTGAGGAAGTACTATTACTAGAACAACGGTTGTGCAAGAAGATGAAGAAATGATTTGGTCAGAATAACACTCGACCACCTGATTTTTACGCAATTAAGGGTACCCACTTCATTAGGCTGCGTTATTCCCGAAGGGCTCCCCAACTTCCCGAACAGGGTTAACTCATGACTACAGTGAAACAGAAAATAATTACCTCCCAGACCCGGATTCGAACCTAAATCCTCGGAATTAGTAGCACAGAGCCTTACCACTAAGATATTCGCTCTCTAGGTAATCTATCATTTATAAAAATATATTAAATAATTAATATTAACAGTAATATATAAATAATGCAGTAATAATAAAATTGTTATGGTACATTATAATAGGAATAGAATAATATTTTAAGGAATACGCCATTTCTTATTCAGGGTTTCAATCGTTCTTGAATTCGTTCGTTCAGAATGTAAAATCAGTGTCTATTTTATTCCTAATGTCACATTCTATGGCAAGTCTGTCGAAATTATATGTCAATTTCGACTAATGTTACTTTGCATTTTTTTCCATAATGTGAAGCTTTGGATTAGGCGAGAGAAGAAAAAATGGTCATTATATATTCATTTGGAAATTTTAAATTCTATTGATTTAGAAAATGTCCGCAAATTCAATTGCTCACAATACTTATACTTATACTTTTACAATATAAATAGCTTCAGAAGAAGTTATGCTTAGAGTATTAAATTTTTGTTCAATCAACTTTTTGATTTTAAAAATAAAGGTTAAAGCACTTGATGACCGAGTTTTTTTTTCTCAAAAAGGCCGGGGCGGGTTGATACGTATTTCGTGACGGAACTTCAGAATAAACTTTGATTTTCCAAACTGGGAAATTATATGTATTTCAGTCATCAAAATATAGAACGTGAAAATGCTCCTAACAAAACTAATATTTGTTAGGAGCATATTCACTTTATTCCAAAAAAAATTTTTTTGTAAGAATAATCCAAACTTGAAAAAGATTATAGTAAAGTTCACTAAATCAGAATAGATTTAATCTTCATTATATTACTGAGGAATAAATAATGGATATTCTATGGGTGTGTAATATCATCCTACGACCTTCTACATCATTTCAAGGGTGGTCTCAAAATAATTTCTAGGTGTCATCATTTAAATCAAGGAAACGTCGCATTGAAGACTTCAAACTGTGTAGCTTTGAGTTGACTGCTGCAGAAGTAGCTGTACAACTGGTAAAGCTGTGCGTTCGACAAAAAAAAAATAGAAACTGTGATCAGAAAAATTAGTAAACCACGACAATCTTCTAGTACTTTCGAAAGCTTTAAGAATACCAATTCTTTGGAGAGTGCTCGAAAATTAATTACCTTTATTTCATTTCTTAGATTCTAAATCTACAAAGCACTCATACGAGCAAACTTGTGTGTATTTTACGAATGGAGGTCATCTAGGTTTCCATTATCAATGTTTCAAGCTGAAAGCCGTGTTGAATCAAACCGTTGTATGTTTAGTAGATGCTTAGAGAAAACTCTTAAATAGTGTGTTCACTGTCCGTACTAATAAAGTAAATGGGACTATAGCGAAAGTTTGTCACAGAGCCTATGAAAAGAAATTGATGGTGTCCACCCGAAGAAGTTATGAAAATTTTTTAATAACCCAGACCATTGTGCTTACACAAAACTTCATGGGTTGATTTGTTGTTTAAGATACTTTTTTAAATATTTATAAGGTGAATAAAATAATAGAGTAGGAGTCAAATAACAATCGAAGGAAATGAAACAAGGATTAGAGTTCGAAATATGGACGAATTTGCTGGTCATTTCTTTCGCAATCCTGAATCGGGAATTATTTTAATATTATTACGAGTTCAACATGTATCTTAAATGACATAAATTTGTTATTATTCGTTTTAGAGTTTCAATATTACTTATGGTTAGCTCTGCTTATACTGACACATTTTCACTCAATACGTTTTTTGTTTTTTTATTAGAAGTTTAGGATTTATATCAGTTAGCACACTGGTCTATTATGCCAACTAATGTTTTTATTACATTGCTTTTTTTTATGGTACGGTTCTAGAAGTAACCACTACTAAAAATAAATCAACTACTGAATGTACTCATTGCTAGAATTGTGAACAGATCACCACCAACAGCCTGATATTATATAGGGTGTACATTGAAATATTTAATACAAGCTATACGACCGTCCTGTTTAGGTCATCTTGTGAAGAAGTTTCGTAGCGTGGCAAGATGGTACCGCAGCTGAAGCAGGTATCATTTTTCATTTTACAATAAGGTTATATCCTCTTCGGCTCAAGTTACATACTCCTCATGCATTAACTACTCTCCAGCTACTTCAGGCCCGCATATATTTCTTAATTTATTTGTACTTCTTTAGTAATTGCACTAGAATGCAACTAAACAAATAATTATATTAAAATATTTTTTACGCAATTTTTATCCTTTCTGTCTCATTATCATGCACAAAAAAAAAAACATTGGTGAATAACATAAAAGGATTCCTCTTAAGTAAAAATACGTTTTGGGAGATGGTTAGTAGAATAATGTTAATAGCGATTTGAGAAAGTAAATAAAATTAATATCCCTCAATTTGACAATGAACATGCTTGATCGGAAAGAAGAGATAAGTATAAGTTCATATACAAATTTATTTCTAAAATATATTAATAAATTTGTATATGTACTTATACTTAACTCGTGTATATGTACTTATACTCTCTAATCAGTAATTATTTTTAAAATATATTAATAATTACTGATTAGATATTTGCACAATTAACGAGAAAATAGCCTTATTGAGCAAATCAGCATGTATGAAGTTACTATTATTATAGTAAAAAAATATCAAGTGCTTGGAATGAAAAGTGTATACATATCGATAAATAAAAAAAATCACCAACAGTATATTCTCAATTATTAGCTGCCTTCTCAATCAAAGAAAAGATTGAAAATATTTTACAAAGACAATAGATAATACTCAAGCCATCAGATTCAATATAAAAAAATATATACAATTGGCCAAATAATAACACACCAATATAAAGACACTAAATATTTCATATTTCTAGAATACCATATAAGCACTTGGACTTGATCAGGGGTGGCCAAGTCGATCGCAAGTCAATTTTGGTCGATCGTCGATCGCTCGTAATGTCTGGGATGGAATTAACCTTCTCCCCCCCCCCAAAAAAAAAATGGGAAAGTGAAATATTGAATCAAATCATCAGGCATGCTGTGCATTTTTATAGCAATGTTTTCATATTTACGAACTAATAGTACAACAACATATGTGGACAACAAGTGAAAAAGTGTCACAAAATCAATTTTTTAGGTACCGCATGTACGGAGTGCTGCAATCAATAGTTGGGTTTGGAAATTTATTTTCTTCATGAGCCTATGTCTGGAAAACTTGATAAGTGATTTAGAAAATATTTTTGAACATATATTTTACTTATTTACCCATAACTGACTATTAAGTTTACCTTATACTGAAACACAGTGTGTTAACATAGTATGTTTTTCATACTCCTACCCTCTTAGACTATGCCGATGACAACAAGTCCATCCTGACACACTTAAAAAGTAGATCCTATTTACTGAAAAGTTGGCCACCCCTGGACTAGATGGTGTACCTCTGATGATGTTATAAGGTGAACTAAGTTAAGCCATGTTCAGTATCATTCTTGATACCAAAAATAATCCAAGTTTTTTCTATTGTTACCACTACTAGTAACTGACTAAGTGAAAAAACTAAATTAAACAACTTATTTTAGTAAAAAAAAAAAAAAAGAACTGTGTTAACTGCAAATCTGAATAAAAATCTTGGAGAGGGTTAGCTGTTGGGATAAGTGAAGCCAAAAAGGATGGCCTTATGATGAACGCTAGGGGCGTGACAGAGATCTCGGAACCAATCACCAGCTGCCTTCTTTTTCGGTTTAGATTAGGTATATCCCGCTAATAAGCTCCGAGAGCGTGGACAATGACACTCTTGGCTCCACTTACCCTTTGAAGGAGAGTTGTCTTTATATTTTAGGTTTTTTTTATATTATACTAATGAACGAGTATATTTTTATATTACCGAATTGTATCATTCCGAGACATCTTACACATACATTTTAACTAAATTATGTAAATCAATTAATTGTTCAACATTTTAGTATCTGAAAAACTTCTAAACTTGAGTAATATTTCAACGACCCTTGACTAGCATGACCTGGAAGAGGAGGTCATGTCAGTATCTGTCCTGTGTAAGTGACCCTTGTGTGTATTTCAATTTCAAATCCACCTGACCTCATTCTTTGTTCCTGTCGTTGAGGTCAGGTTGTGGCTCATGTTGTCGGTCCGTTTCATCAATTTGTCGATTAGGATGCAAAACATCTCTTTAACAAAAAATAAATACAGTGTTCAGAAAAATAAATATAATGCTCAGAAAACTTTCTTTTATTTTCTTCAAACGGACGTATACTATGATTGGTTTATTAATTTATTGAATTTGACAACAGTAATACATAGATACATACAAGTAAATCTGATGTTAGTCATTTTACAGTGGCATGCTACAGACTTCTAGAGAATCTATTTTTTGGTAGAACTCCAATAACATTTCTGCGAGTCGGTCGAGTAGGTCTCGAGGCCATCTTCATTTCATACACACGTCTCATTCGCTTACGGTACCCCTAGCATAAGTTTGAGGTACCACATTGGGAACTACTCTTGTATAGAAAGCAGACATGGGTGCCAGACTTGGTCAAAATACTAGCGCTAAATACGTAATTTTAGCATCTTGCAAATTTTCGTTTTTGATCAAGGTTTTTCATAAACATATACATTTTTAGAACCATACGCCCACAGACCACTTTGTGAAATAGGTTATTTGAACCTTAAAAATCCCTTAAACCTTAAAACGTCTATTTCCTTTGAATTCTCAGTTTCAAACTTTTACACTATCGCTATACCTTTCCTTAATATATATTCCATGTATAGGTAAGTGAAAGTAAAAAACTATTCATAAGAATTGCTAATACTGCAGAGATAATAGAGAATGAAATCATTCTTTACCCAGTGACTTTAAGTTCTAAAAACTGGTATTTATAGTGAATTATTCAGAAAACTGAATAAAGTATTAATCCTTTATATTATTTTTTAAAGCAAGTAAGCCGTATGACCCTCTCCAAGATTCTTGGTGAAAAGTGAAGTCCCTTAGTGTACATAACTAATTGTGTACAAAAGTGCCTTCCGGCCGTGATATATATCTAAGAATCGTTGGTCTTCATTATCAACTACAAAAGCCAAATCCAGACTATCGAGATGTGCTGGAAAATCGTAGAAGATAAAGCAATATGGGATAAATACCAGAGATAAAGGACCAGCCTGGACATTAGGCAAGCCTAGGACTTATTTACATTGGCTGAGTTGGCTAGGGAATGTCTCGAGAATGTCAGAGGTGTTGTAAGAGTGGTATGTAAAAACATATGGATATTCATGATCAATATAAATTTATTCATAAAAAAAGTTTATCTTTGCTTCTCTCTATTTACTTCTCTTTAATTTGTTTATTTTTATAAATCAAAAGATATTTTTTTAAATATAAAATTATTCATAAATGATTTTGCCATATTGATTTGAGTAATATCATTGAACATTTGCTCTTTTTCATATTTATTATAATTATTTCACTTCATATAGATTATTATAATTATATAGAGGTATAGATCATAAGATAATTATAATTATTTCACTTCATATATATAGACAAATAAAACAGAATTTAAAAAGTGGTTATATTTTTGATGATTTTCTTGTTATCGTATAGGTTTTTGCTCTCTTGAGTGTGTGACAGTCAAAATAAAATAGATCACACGGTATATGAACTATTAATGTATAACTTTCTTCAGGGCTAATATATTATAATAATACGTCTCTTAAGTGGTATTATAATAATTTAATAAAAATCATTCTCCTTATATGTTTACTGAAAATGACCTCCGCGAGGTCAGAACTGCAGAATTTAATTTCTCAGTCTATCTTATCCCACGGAACATCTATTAACCATGGTATACTACGTTAGAAGTTAGAGACACTAATGTATGTTTAGGTATTATCTCAAGAGGAATCGCTTCCCCAGCGACCAGCTGGTGCTTGCGCCATTTCTCGGTCGACCTGTTCTAATTGGAAACGGAAGCGGAGCTGGAAGGCGCAAGGCTACTAATGGTCAGGTAAGAGGTTAGTTCTGCCCAATTTCTTCTAGGCATTCAACTCTTAAAGAAACACTAGAAAATAGTTACTGTTCCTATAATATTGAAAAATTA
>NW_027110755.1:2991103-2997418 GCF_000696795.3 Halyomorpha halys | reverse complement strand
TTGATATACGATGATGTGCGAAAACACGCACGTTTTCGCTATAAAATTTGTTTCCTACATTCCGGAGTGAAATTGTCAAATTAAAAATAATAACTCAAAAAAGTATTTTCTTTATTATAATAAACAATCACCGTCAACTATTCAAGATATATATAAGCATGGCTGTAAAATAAACAAAACAATATTATTTGATAGCTTTTAAATGTTTTGAGTAATGTATAATAGATTTAAATATTATTATTCATCATATAAAAAAAAATGAGAAAAGTCATGTTTTATGTCATGACTCCATTTGGAAGAGGGGCTTTGCAATAACAAAATAATTGAATGAAAGAAGGGATAAAATGTTTAATTTCAATAACAAATTTGGTATGATTTCCCAACTATATTAAAATATTTTAATTTAAGAAAAATTAATAATAATTAAAGGCAACGAAATGAGCTAATGTTTTTATTTATCTTCAAAAAATATTTTGAGAAGGGAGTTCATTGAGTTTTACAAATGTTCTTATTACAGTTTATTGATTTTTTTTTTATTTCTCTATTATACTCAACAGCGTTTATAGTTATTTATCTGCAAATATAGTAGGGTGACTAATATTAGTAAATTCTCCTACTGCAAATCGAAAAAAAGAATAGTAATCCCTCCGTATTCCTTATAGAAACCATAATTTAAACAAATAAATCAATAAAAGTAATAATATAATATCTTAAAATATTCAAATTAATTAACTTCAAAGAACTAGTTTCAGTTTTCATATAATTATTTATAGTCATTATTAAAAGAAAAAATGATAGTATTTAGTATCAGGTAATCTTCCAAAAGAATTCGTTTATGAAAAATTACGTGAAAATCAAGATTAGACCCACTCTAATTATCTATAATTACAGTAATATTAAAGAATTGCTATAATTGAACATGCAAAGCAATTAATTATGGGCATTGCAACGGACCGCGGAGGAAAACACTGCAGGACGGACATGGAGGCGGGGTCGGATGAATCGACTACTGCGAATGTCCTCAAGTTGCAGCAGGCTGCCCTCAGGGTTCAAGGCTGCACTTTGTTTATTTTCAATTGGACGTGTGCGTGTCACACTTAGCTAAGCACACCTTCCTTCAACCAGTCCTCAATAAATCCCAAGCAATAATACCAACCGTTCTAAAGCGTTTAACATGTGGTCAGTACAAATACTGAAAATTTAACATACATACACTGCTTTGCTTGAATAGTTATACAAATGACAGAAAAATAGATTTTTTTATTTTATGTTTGAGGTATTCCATAGCACGCTACATTGTAGGGAATTAATTTGTAACAACTCCAATAGCTTTAGGACAGTCTGTAATATGACGTTAGTAGAGAAATTATCTGCAACCTACGGTATTTATCACCTATGAAATACGACCAATAGTAAATAAAATTTAACTTTTTTTCGGATATGCCTCTATTTAAGCAAATATATATATAAAATACAGAGCATTACGCATAAATTTAGTAAATTTTAAGGATTATTTGTTCACATAAAGGTGTGGACTAGACCTTCATGAAGGCGATGCAAAAAACAACAGTATTAATTGTGGATTTTGATGGATTCTGCTTACAATAAATATTTCATCCAAAAATAATAACTTTAACGAAAACCACGAAAATATAACAACAGAATTTCCCCAAAAAGGACCGATGTGGTCCCACATAGATTTTAAAAGCGTTATTTGTTCTCCGTAAATTGTTTTACAATATTTACGTTAAATATGTGTAAGGTTGGATTTAGTATATAAAAAACGCGTTTGGGGACTTGTTTCGGTCGCAGAGGGGAAATGATGCAAGGGTGAGGGAAGCATAAGGTCGAAATGACCTGGTTTGGCACCTTACGCCTTTTTTTCCAACTACCACTTTTGACTGTCAGAAACTGTCCATACTATGCGCAGTGCATTTTTTCATTTCAAAACCCCTATTGTGCATGCTTCTGATAGTTCTTGACAGTCAAGTGGTTGTAGACCTGAGGAGAACTCATACCGTCAAGTTTCCCCCATTACAGGAACACTTGACGAAGGAAACAAGCAATGCTCCATTTTCCAAAGGCGTTTTTGAGGCACTCAGAAATATTTGATTCTAGAGCACCCTGTTAAGGACTAATACATGTTATTTTATGTGTTCTATTCACATTTTAGACATAAAAAATCACTCATTGGCATCTTTATTATTTTTTAAAGCATATATTGATATATTCAACTTACCGATTTTAAAAAACAAAACATACACAAATCGCTTCCACTACCTTTCTCATTATTCTAATTATCTCGTTGAGAACGTTTATTTTGGATTCATTTCAAAAAATAAACTATTGCTCCAGGACAATTATTAGGCCGCTAAAATGGGATGTACTATTCCTAGTCTGCATTAGTGTGATAATGTTATCTGGATTGGCAAAACTTTAATACCGATTTGTCAATTCTTAAGTTAAGCAGTAAATATATGAGAATTTATTGTAAAAGCCAATTTTTTTTTTTTACGGTATCTCAATTATAACTTTTTATTAATTTTTTTCTTCCATTGTTTATATAATTGATATAAATCTAAACAAGATAATAAATCATACATGTTTATACAATTAAAATTTATCATCATTATTAATTAAATCAACTAACAAGTCCTAGTTAGAGAACTCAATAGCATTAAACCAAATAAACATTAGACATGATAGATTAAATAAACGGCTATTAAACGGTGCATTGACCCACTCTATCAGCCCTGTTCCGCTAAGTTTATCCTGCATTGAAATCTCCGATGACCAAGTGTTTATTTGGAGTATCCCATTAGATTCTGACTGAAAATTCCATAAGTGGGCGGAACCTGATGGGTAGGTGAATATAACGCAAAGGTAATTTAAAAAAATTTAAATTAACCCGTAAAGTAGAAAAATTCAAATAAGCTATCTTATAGTATTACAAGTTTTTCTCTCTCTCTCCTTCTTCCCCCTCTCTTTTCTCTTCGTCTTCTTCTCCTACATCCCTCAATATTCCTTTATTCAAATGTCAATTTATCATATATTTATGACTCCTTACTTTTTGGGTCATTGTTAAAATTAGTAAAGCTGTTGTTCAAAATGTTCTATTAATATAACTTAGAAATACAATGTATATAAGGGACAGGGACTGTTTAGAATCCGTATTTGATAGCTTAATGATCGAGTAAGACCCTTAGGGACGTTACAGAAGTAAATATAACTACTGAATAAGCTTTTTTTTATACCCAGATTAAGTTTATCAATAAATTGAGATAGATGGACTTAACGACATCACAACTGCAAAGATGTGGTTTAAATTTCGGCTTGGGCAAGTAGACTTTTTTAGTTTTATTTCCTGGCATCCCACGAATTGAAAACTCGATCTTCCCACTCTGGTTAGAATAGGTTGGTTACCTCTTGGATAAATGTACATCAGAAATTATTAGGTAGGGAATAAAAATATATATATAATACATTGATATATTATGATATATCCATGTGACTCAAGTAGTATATTTTCTATTTATTGTAGTATAATATTGTAACTCTAAGAACCCGGGTTCTAATCCGGGTATGGTAGATAATTATTTTCTGTTTTGCTGTACCCGTAAGTCAGCCCTGTTAGTTCGGGATCACTCTGAGGTCCACCCAGCTGGGGTCCTATAATTGGGTAAAAATCTGGCGGTCGAGCGTGATTCTGACCAAATCACCTTCTTGCACAACCGTTGTTCTAGTAATAGTACTTCCTTACTATTTACTGCACCCTGACCTTTCATGGGTTACTGCGTTACAGATTTTCATTTTCGTTAAAACGAAATGTTAGTGTTTTGCTTTATAAATTATTTAATGATTAAATTTCCCTGTAGGAGTTCAGATTTAATGTATATTTTTACCATGATGGTTGTATAATACCTACACCGTCACACATTATTTGCAAAATTTTGTTTTTATAAACAATTAATGAGTAAATTCTGGATATATAATTATTTTGCTTCAACTTAAAGGTGCTCTATTGTGTGCTGAAATTCTATTGTGTGCAGAAAATTTCAAAGATACCGATGTTAAGCCAATAGATAGGAGGACCATTTGGAACAGTTGTGCTGCCCGGCTGACAGATAGTTTAAAGTGCCATTGAATAGGCTGGGGGGAGGGGAGGAGGATTGGAGGGATAGCTCTGTCCCGGGAAGGTACTTCCAGCTGCTCCCTTTGTAGGCAACACGCACAATGGCTAATCCTAGCTCGCCTATCTGATTGCTCTAGGGGGAACATGAACGTCGAACGTACCCGTTTATCTCTGTCCTCCTCCGGGATACCTCGAGAGGATCGATCAGGGAAGAGGACGGGACAGGTAACTGAACAATAAGCTATCGCGTTAGGGACCTCGGCACTGGTGCACACCTTTATGGGAAACAGGATATGTAATAAGGGAAGGTATCCTACACTTATTATTAAACAAAAAAAGAAACTGATAAATGAAAGTTGATCTAGAACTTTCATCTGAGTGCTATAACGGTACTGCATTCAAACACAATTTGATACAAGAAGGTTCACTTAACATTTTTTTTTTTTCATTTTTTGTGTAGTATAACATTTCTGTTATTTACATTCGGACATTAGTAATAAACCAAAGAGAACACATCCACACTATATTAACAGAGATATAAAAATTAAATGATAACGAAATAAGAAATAGAAAAAAAAATTAAGCAAAATAATAAGTTTAAATAAAAATAATAAAGTTAAATTTCTGAATATAGTATCTATAATCTTTGCTAAAACATTTATACAGAGCGATTACAAACCCAAATCTTATCTACAAAAAAATATTTGTGTATAAGAAAAAGTACTAATTATTCAATATTTAATGGTAGAAAATTTAATAGATTACACTTTAGCATAACTTGAGGAAATCGAAGTAACCTACAGCAAATTGAATGACGGATGCTATTGATTCACGTAATGAATGACTCTCTGGTAAACGAATGGATTGTTGTATTTTCGGCCATTTGTCATTTCTTCGAGCAAGTCATCATTTTGTCACAATATTTATCAGTATTTCATGTCCGAAGTAATCAAGTTTAATTTTTTAAACCAAAAAGGGAAAAATGTATAAATTTCAGAGCATTCACAAGCTAGGAATAACGAATTGAGGGTGAACGAATTACAAATTTCATATTTATCTTATTTTTCACAGATTACTTTCCTTTTTTTCAATAAACTATGTATTTACATAGAAACAATTTTAGAAATCAGAGCGTTCTAAATAGAATAAATAAAAAAATTTTTTTTAAAGATTTTATCTGTTTGAACCCAGCATATGAACGATTCAATAATCATCCGCTCATTGAGAAATAACACACAACTGAATAGTGATAGTATGTTCCAGAAACAATAATCTATTTGTTTTTCTTGCAACTGGACTGAAAGATAACCGAGAAAGGAAAAGTATAACTCGTGAAAATTAGAGAAATCTGGCGAGGTAAACAATGATACTAATCCGCCCAACACTGGTTCTTTCAGCTACCATCCATTTGTTTTATGGCACAAAAAAGAGGTTATTTTTTTGGATCTTAAACAATTAATTAAATGGTAATGTAAGTGATGAATTTTTAATTTGCTTCTTACGTTTTATAGAGATCTGCCAAGTCGGAGAGGTTGGGTACGAATAAGCTGAAAGAATGATAGTTCGACATTCAAAACTTAATGATTTTTATTTTCGAGTTATTGAATTAAATTATTAACTGATGTTTAATGTTGCTAATTTATGAAGATATATACTTTTTTTATTGCAATATTATTTGTAAAAAGTGGAAGTTAACACAGTTCATAGTGTTTAACACTTTTGCGAAGAATACTTATATAAATGTGAAAATAAAAATTATATTAGTATAATAATGAAAAAATATTTAACACACCAATAATTTATCAATACACTAGTTAATTTCATATACTAAAACACATCCTAACATTTTTAACCACCCCTCTCCCCGGAACGGAAGATATACGATGAAGATATTATTTAGTATATTATTAATAGAAATATTTCAATATGCAGTCCAACGAGATATTACTGCATGTTCTCTATATTGTTATGGTGTGAACGAATATGTCCCCGGTGTGGTACTCTTATATAGTTCGGCTCGACCCGTGGCAAGGGAACTTCGGATGCGCTGCTGAGGGTGCGTAGAGACGTGGAGGAGAGGGCGGAGAAATATGTCTTATTGATAATGTTTGACATCTCTTCCGCCTTCGACAGCGTTTGGTGGCCCCGCGTACTCCAGCGGTTGCAAGAGCTCGACACCCCCA
>NW_027110755.1:2939884-2989528 GCF_000696795.3 Halyomorpha halys | reverse complement strand
AAAAAAAAAAAAAAAAAAAAAAAAAAAAAAGGTACTCTTATCTCATTGCCAGGGTAAAAACTTAACACACTACATTTTTCTGCCATTTCTACATACCCTCTGGCATAGGCCAATAATAGTAGTAAAAGATACAGTTAGGTTCGGTTCCATTAATTGACTTGAATAAACTATATTTTATTTTATAATTAGCTGAAGTTGCTTCTCTATTGCTGGATTTGAGGATATGTGTAGATTAAATGAACACTAATGAAAGTTTTATATCAATTACTTTATTTAATTAAAATTAAATTTTCATTTAAACTTTATTGTTTATATGTATTGGTATATTAGAAATAATATTAATTGTTTATAAAGTTGTTGTCCATCTCAAAAGGATTTAAATTTAAAAGAATTTATATTAAATAAAAATACAACTTTCTGATAAATAAGTCCAGCGGTTAACGTCTTTGGCCAGCCTCTGCTGGTGTGAGTTGCACCAGATAACGCCAACGCAAGGTTCCTGTGGAGCCGGAGTCATTTTGTAGTACTGGGTGTCAAATCATATGATTTCCGTACAACCCTTTCGTGGAAGTACCACCCATATCCTCTCTTAAAGAGAAACACATTCCGAGACGGAATGAGGGTAGGATTTGTAAAGATCTATCAAGATGAGCCATCAATACTCCGTTTAAGCTGTGATTTGTCTCTCAGCGCAATAATTAGCTTGAGGGTAATAGACTGTAGTCTTCTTGTTATTAATCTTCATTCAGTCATCTCAACCAGTCAGCCTCAAATTGCCTTCCTTGATCAGTTAATGTCCTGATTGGAGTGCCTAAGAGAGATATCCAATAGGTGTAAAAAGCTTCTGTGATATTAGCTCATATCACAGGTCATTATTAGGTCATATCTTCCATAGGAATAGCTTCTGGCTAGCGAGTTGTTGTATCCAGTATTGCCCAGTAATTACGTTTGCCGTTCGATGTAAGTATGATAAGCATGTCCAGGCCAACATGCTGAAACATTCCTGCAGGTTGGATTGTTCCTAAAGGGCTACTAGTGTGGCATTGGATTTTTGAACGCTACCTCGTTTTGGCCCATTGGCCTACATCTGCATTCATGTCTGGCCAAAGGAACCGAGACGTTAGAAGATTGTATGACACTCCAACGCCGGAATGTGAGACCCCGTGGTT
The DNA here is from genome assembly GCF_000696795.3 of Halyomorpha halys. NCBI lineage: Eukaryota > Metazoa > Arthropoda > Insecta > Hemiptera > Pentatomidae > Halyomorpha > Halyomorpha halys. The sequence goes on along the minus strand of NW_027110755.1, from coordinate 2,988,359 downwards.
GAAAAGGGGTTTCCTGAAGTTCAATGAAACGTAGGGTCGAGCCTTGGTTGGCGTACCCATGTCTTCTTGCAGGAGAATTCTGTGCACAAATCTCTTATTCCACTCTACTCCAGACCCCATAGAATCCTCAATCGCAGTGACTAACATTACAGGTAATTGCTGTCTTGTTCTCTTATTCAGCACGAATAGGCAGCGTCGAGGAGTTATATCAGCCGCTTTATCCGCCTCCAAATTGGTTTAACGGTTTTCCCTGAAACATGGTTTGTTACATTTGAAGACTTCATCCTTAAAGCGCTTGTGAAGGTCCAAACTTGAAATAATTGTCTTCACTTTTGGATCGGGAACGAGATTATCGACGAAGTTCGGCCATTTCGACTGGATGATGATAAAATTAAAGGAGAAATTTGTTGTAAGGCGATCGAAGTTGTGAAGTTTCATTCTGGGATGAGGTAGTCAGGTAAACTTCCTAGGGCGCATCGATTTTGGTGGTCTTATCGACAGCTTATCATCTTGGCCTGTCGATGCGCGGATAGCTTGCTCCCTATTAAGGATATTTCGAAGCCACAAAATTCTAAGATCTTTATTAAGATCCTTTTTGTTGCAACATGGTACGTAGAAGTTGAGGGGAACGCTGGTTCCTGAGCTGAGAATAGGGTAGAAGTCAATGTATGGACTTGAACTCAGATTCTTACGTTTCTATTAAACGTACCTTAAGCCGATCATAGGGGTTCTTAATTCCTTGGCCTTCTATGGTATCAGCTACCTCTTCGACCACATCCATACCCACATTCACCATTACCGTCTGATATTCCATGATTTGTGAAGTCACTTCGGAGCTTCAACATATGGAAACCATAACTTCTGTTTGGCTTTATGAAATGCTGAAAGTCTATTGTAAGCACCAATGAATGACCAAATTTCCATTACCCCTTGCGAAATAGGATCGGACAAAGTTTCGTTTGTGGCCGAGCGGCACTATCTTAATTTTTATGTCTCATTTTTGTTCAACTGGTCACCAATCATTAGAAATAACATTAATTATACTGTTTATTAGCAGTAAAAGCTCAGAAGGTTTCCAATTTAAAATAATATATATTAAATAAGAATTAACTTTATTAAAACGTTTTTAAAAAATATAACTTTCTTATATATTAAATTGAACGAACTTGAATAAAATAAATAAAACAATGTAGCACTTTGGACGTGGCCTTGCAGTACTACCTCATGAATATGGTGGCGTTGAAACTATTGTATTTATAAAACGTAGTAATTAATTATGGAACTGACTCACTACAATTCTCTTAATAATACGCTACAATAGCGTTCTATTAATGATGCAGAAAGTAGGAAACAGAAACACTCACTCTCTATTAACGGCTATCACATGTTGTTTATCAAATGATATCTAGGAGATAAGTCCGGAACCTGCCCAAATACTTCAATAATACTTTTAAAAAATTTCAATAAATCGTATCTTTGCTAATAAGAGTCCCATTTCAATGATTTTGTTCTATTTTGTAGAGAATTGAAATACCATTCAAATACAGTTGTTACAATTGATTAAAAGAAAAAAAATATATGGAAGTAATGTTTATTTTTTATCATAACCTTTTTCCTTTCAAGATAGGAAGATTTCAGTAGCTTTGAACCTTCCCAAATTAATATTTACAAAGTATGCTCGGTTCCAAATTCAGTGTGCGAGTGTGTCAGCCACCTGGTGCGGAGGAACATTTTGCCGACCCCTCATTTAAGTATTTCAATTTAAAATACTAAAATATCAAAATAATCCTAAAAATCGTTTAACAATTATCAAGAACCATCATATTTATCCTGTATTGTATGGGTTACAAGTAAAAAAGCCATAAAATGAACTGCTTCAAATTTTTACAAGTAATTATTATTTATTATGAAATTTTTCCGCCCTCTAAAAACTGCTCTGAATTATGTGTTATTTGTATTGTTTTTTAGAAAATTTAATTATCGTTCTAATGAGTGATTATAATCTTATAAGATGGATAGTTTTCGAGTTATTCGAAAAATATATATACATTTTTTTAACTTTTAGAAATATTATTTTTAAACCATTTAGAATCCGAATATATATTTACATCTACGGCATAAAGAGAACAACCTTTAATAATTTCAACGTAATAATTTACTGTTGTTTGATTTATTCTGTAAGTTGATTTTTACAGTATCTGTTGTACGTATCTGTTAATTTTTACAGTACCTGTTTTATTTTAGAAAAGATATCTCTATAACCATGAACCATTTTGTAAAACACAGAATCTTGAAATTAATATACAGCTCCAGACAAAGCTGAATTTAGTCTGCAAATTTAAAAGCGAATTAATTCACCGGGAAGAAGTGATTTCTTTTTCGAATTGAATCTTGAGAATATCGTTTGAATACATAAGTTAAATTTATTGGCGAGGAGACAGTTGAGTACAATGCCCTCGCGATATGTGTTAGCCTTGATTTGTAACCTTTTATTGGGGGTTATGTAAATTCACTCATTAACTCAATCCATAACTCATGCCAGGGATGATGTTACTAATGAATATGCCCACACTACAGGCCCTTTTAAGGCCGACAACACTAGCTATATTTGCATTATTCCACTGATATCATAAAAGACATTGCCGAAAACCATTCATTACAAACAATTTAAAAACATTTTTCATTCCTCTTTTGTAACATTGTATTTCTAGTCATACAATTTTCTTCTTTTTTTACAGCTTTGCATCAAGAATTTTCTCCATCTCAAAGAGGCACAAAACTGTCGTAACAGCTATAAGTTATTATTTATTAGGTTTCTTATTCAAAAATTTCTTTTATTTCATCAATAATTCATAACTATTTTGAACTACTTTACTGAAAATAAGCGACTTTTGCACTGCATCGGGAGGGTGCGGGGAGCACTTGATCCGTTTCATAAGACCTACAACACAATGTTGGATTTTACAGCTGTCTGTTATAAATATTCTCTTCTGGTTCAAATGATCTGAAATTCTGTATGTGGGGGTGTTTTCTAGATATAAAAATATTATAAAAGATGAATTTTAACCTACAATTATTCATGTCAAAGTATTTTTTTTAATAATTTTTTTGTTTACCTTTTTGATATTTTCTGCACTTCCATAGACCCATCCGAATTGAGTTAATTCAAAATTTATATGTAAATTAAGTTGCTGTTAGAATTCCCTTTTTTGGCTCTCAATATTTTTCTCTCTCCACCCCACCTCCAATTTTGCCGCTGTTTTTAAGCAGTAAGGATGAAATAACTTTTCATAATTCTTCCGCATAAACATGAAAGGAAGTGAAGTACATATTTTTCAACAACTTTTACCGTTACATAATTTTTTTTTTAATTGTAAGCGTGTTTATTATGAATACTACTATAATAGTCTCTGATTTTTTGTTGAAACTACTATTCTTCCAAACAAATATAATTTCTAAAAATATCTCGTCTATAAAATATGTATATAGAGTAGAAATATATGATAATTTTGTATTTAATATTAATTTATTACGACAGATACTAAAATTGAAAAGTCAATTGAATAAAAAATAGTTCTTGTCCCTGACTACAATAATATACATTTTTCAGAGAAAGAAGCAAAATTTATTCCTCTTCTAAAAATGTATAATTCCTAATTGAATTATAAAAATAAATTAATTTTTTTATATGGTAATATGAAACTTGATTCGACTCCATATTACTTTTGTATGAAATATTAGAACCCCTCTAAGAGTAATTTTTTTTTTAAATTGTCCCTGTTGATGAAAAATTATCCTTTCAGGCGCTTTTTAAATATTGCTCGATTAAACTTAAAAATCTTAAAGTCTCCTCTTCCCGTTTCAAGCAGATATAGAACCCTCGTTCCTGGGTTCGGGGGGGGGGGAGGGAAGGCTGCCTTTTTTTGTGATATAAGGAATTACATTTAGAGGAAACATCATTGGGACTTCTAAGTAGAACTTAACTCTGCATGATGTTCGTTCTAACAGAAACAAATTTAAACATGTTCACACACACGTAACTATGCAGGCAATGTAATCTTGTTTCTATGAAATTACATATTGATATTTGATTATCTGGTCCAAATTTCTAGTTGCTAACAGAGGACACAATGTGGATTTAATAGTTCTTGAACTACTACCTTCGCCAAGAATGCGACGTTCCTGATATTTAGGACTAAAATATGAGGAATGATACAATGTAGTATGAACATATGATACTAAGATAAAGACTTGACATAGGTAAACTGATTTAAACTTAATAGACAAACTTTTGAAAAAAAAAAAAAAACCTAAATGAAAACAAGGTAAAATTTCATTTGTTTAGCCAAAATAAATCTTCGAACATGGATAAAAAATTCATGTGAGAAATTTACTGAAGCTAACTCAAGTAATTATGAATAAAAATAATGCTATTAAAGTTTATTTTTGTTTCACTTATATATTTTTCATATATTATCTGAATATAAAATTTAAATCTTGACTTAACAGTTAAAGGTTAAACCAGATTGTTATAATGTAAATCCTGAGACTCCATCTTACAGTGGGGACAGTATTTTTTGCTGTCCTGGATTTGCTTGGAACAACTGGACTGCTAATTGCATTGCTGGGATCCCTGGAGTCTATTGTTGTGCAGATTGGACGGTTCAATTATCCAACTTCCCACAGTAACAAGAACAGGAGGGACCACCTTCTAGGACAACGTATTTTTCAAGGTTCCCCTCCTGTTTTCATTCTTTTCTGCATTATTGGGGCAAAAAACAATTTAAAAAAAAGTCGTTATGAATGGGACCTTAACGGTTAATTTTAATTAGTTATCGGTTAAAAATAATACGTTGTAGCATAAATAATTAACTCTAACTTCTTTCATTTTAAACAATCAAAAGAGCTGGAGCAAGATTATGACAATGGCTTGAATTTATACTATATACCCCACAAACGTAATCCATCCGACAAACTTTTAGCAGTCCACATAATGTTACGACTAATGTAAGTCAGATGTCACATGTCCCACAGTGCGAGGATGTTCAAATAACTGATTTACTTTTCTGAGCATTTAAAGTTTATTTATATATAACAAAAAAAAAATATTGGAAGAAGATAGTTGACCATATGAAGTAGATTTCAGGAAGATAGTCCGGATGGCAATCAATAAAAGTATTCGTCAGGACTGTCAGATTGAAAGATGACAACTGTAATGAGTTTTACTCTGACAGTCCTGATGAAGCCCTGCAAAATGGGGCGAAACGTTGATAAACAATAAATAGTTTTCTTCTACTATTTTGATACCTTTATTGACCACCACTCGGACTATCTTCCTAAAAAAATATAAAATATTTTCTATTATCTAGTATTATTTATATTACTTTCTAAAATTATTATCCATTGTTCACAATATTTACTGACTGTTATTGTAGTATTTTATACTAAAACATATACTTTAATATATTTTATATTATTATGCTCGAAAAACAAAAATAGTGTGCCCTGATAATCACAAAAGCTGTAACAATCCCGATAATCGTTTTTATCACTCAAAAAATCCAAGTTTGTGGTGCCATGGTAGTACGTAGGTTACGCCCAGTTTTATTGATTTTATTTATTTATTTACACAGAGGAGAGGAAAGTACTATTAAAAATTGGTTCTAAACGAAAATTATATGGATTTTATTTTATTTTTTTATCTTAATCCTTTTTACAATGCCATATTGGTGTGGTCAATAGTTTGAATTTAGAGTATCTTTAATTAGTCAAGATTGAGGAGGCCATCAATTTAGAGTTTTCATGGATTTAAAAAACGAATTCTGAGATCGAGAAAGAAAGGCAAACAAAAACATTAGACTTTTAAAAATTTAAATGACCCAGAGCCTAGACTTGCTTTTGTTTTGTTGGACGTTCTAGAACGTGTTGGCCAAAAGGCCTATCTAGCATCTGTTCCCTTTTCCTTGACCGACATATCTTTTTTCTTTTGGTAATTAATAGTTGCAGTAAAATACCATAATTCGTTCACAACCTCTTTGGTAGTAGTATTTGGCAACCAGAATTACATAACTCGATTACATATTTTCGTCAAGTATCGTTTTGAGTGGACTTTTTAGTTTGATGAATTTTTTATTGGTTGCTACTTTTAATATTAATAATATTAGGAATAGGTCAAGAGATATAGTATGTTTAACCCTGAATTCAATGAGTAATTTATACTTGATTTATGTATGATACCAAATGATAAAATATATAGAGGATATACTTATCGATATTGGTATGAATTGATTTATATTCCAGTCATAGTTAACAGAACAATAACAAAAAAAACCCTAGTCCACAAGTGGGTACAAATGAGACCAAAAATAGAAGATGTAGATATACAAATTCAATTATTTTACTCCCTCACTGCCAGCTTTGTATTCATGCAGTAAATAAAATAAATATTATGTCCTTAGAATTTAAGGTTTTCACGCCTTTAGGAATCAAGGAACAAATTTGGTGTCGTGTCTGTTGGTCTTTGGTAAAATTTGTATTCGGGCATGATCAATCAAAATATGCAGAAAATGTGAAAATTACAAAAAAATAAAATAAAGTGGGAAAAAAAGTTTAAAATTGCGTTATGGGTCACTAAAGCTTCCCCATAATGTTTTTATGTAATGTACCTCATTACACATTTGTAAAGTCATATTTAAGAGCACAAGAACATATATAAAAAATTTAATAATGAAAAAACAAAATAATTATTTCAAAATTTTTGTAGTAAATATCAAATAAAAATAAAATAACAATATATTAAGTAATATTGTTAGTTCGTAAATATGATCGGATGATATTCTTTATATTTACGAACTAACAATATATTAAGTAATAAAAAATGCGATATACGTGTAACGAAATTAACAATGAAGATTTTTTAGAAAGCGGACCAACGAAGTTTTTGTTGAAGACAAAAAACGTATTAGCAATGTATGGACTGATAAAAAGAAGGTACTTCTAAGACGGATAGAAAATGAAGAAAAAGGGCAAAGGAATAATAAGTGATATTTGCTTGTTCTTCAGTTGGTGTAAAAAAAAAAAAAGAAAAAAAAATCAAAGAAAATCTTTGTTGAAATTTTTAAGTCTAACGTAAAATTAACTAGTTGAAGTGGTCCCCCAAAATACCTGTAAGTTGTTGATTGTTCCACTGAAATGATGTTTCGACCACAATCTCCATAGTGGAGTATTTAGATTCACAGCAATATTTTACATTAAAAATAGAAAATAGATAATTCGGTTATTCCGGTTCTGTTGCTAGTTTTCAAATTTTATCAGAAATTTTGTTCAGTATTTGCAATTCTTTATCCTTTTTAATCTCAAATAACTCCAATTCTTCGGACACCTTTTCAATAAGTATTATTTCAGGAATTTAAAATCGATCTCCAACAATATTACAGAAAAGACGTGTTCAAAACATAAACATTTTCATAAAAAAAAAAAAAAATGATGTGAGCCGCATGATTTGATGAAGATTCGCATTTTCCCAACAGTGTCCTAGTCTATTGTTTATATTGCGATCTTATTTTTATGAAGAAAGAAGAATTTATATAGAAAAAAAGTTGAGAAAAGATACAATACTGCTTACCAAATGTTTCTTTAGTAATAAACGATCATCGTAAAAAAAGAAAAATTGTAATAAAATAAGAATTTTGAAAATAAACAATACTTATGAAGGGGGAACATTAATCCAACATTTACAAACGAAACGTATTATACAGAATAATACAGTTATAATCTAATACCAACCAACAATGATGAAATAATTTTGGGATAAGTAATAGACGTTAAGATGTCCACACTTTTTGAGGTTTTGGCCATTTAAATTTGTCTTAAGATTTCACTCGAAATTGTCCGATTCAAGCTTGTTCATCTATTTAAAGTTATGTGATTAAAAAAATATATATTCCAACATGAAATCAACCAAGGCTTTTCAAAGGAATTTAACTAAGGAAAATAGCAGTAAGTCGAATTGAAAATTATTCTTATCCATCTCAATAACTGTCAAAGAAAATGTCCAGAACTAGATAGATCATTCCTCGCTAGCAATCAGTTTACCTGTTGGATGTGGTTTCAATAGGGGGGAGGGAGACAGGTGCCGAAAATTGCAGTGTTCTTGTAGAAGACAACAGGTTCGATAGTCGCGCCCCCTTCCGCTCACCCGTTACAAATTCATTATTATCTCAGGACTCGCCGGAGCAAGTGGATTATCGGGGGTGCCATAGTATGCCGAATTGAATGGCCGAAAGGAATCACTATATCAGTTGCTCACAATCAAAACACGATACACATAAATTTATTTTCTAGTATTGTGGACTGGTCGTTGAAGCTTTGTAGGCCGCCCCTCGCTAGGGAGAAAAGAAACGGACTTGGTGTAATAAAGGAGCACGTGGAAGGAGTTCCGTTGGGGGCAGGTGTGTTTGGGGTTCCAGGTGCCCGGGCATCTGCCTGTCCCTTTCACAACACTTGTTTTTCTTACACCAAGGTTATATCCTCAGACCTTTTTTTCATTTGTTCTTTTCCCGCCCAAATTCAAAAGGCTTCCGCAATGATTTTTTTTTCCTCGTTAGCCGCTTCCGGGCCTATTCATGGGGAGCGATGCACTTGGGTTGCATTCAAATCGCTTTTGGCTTCCCTGCAACTCGATCCATTGTTTAGACCAAATGCACTGTGCACTCCTTTCGGGTGCATACGAGGTATTGTCTACGACATATTTCAATTGTATTGGTATGTTAATAAGAGGGTAAACTACCGGCATTAGTAAAGTATTAAAGAATAGTTGTTATTAAAATTTAATTCCAGGGTATAGAATTGTTAATGTTGAACGATTTTAGGTATTAGAGTCAATGAAACATTATTTGTAGTGCCACCCTTACAATAAAGGCCCCTTTTCTCTTATGATTGATAGGAGACAAAGGTTAGTAGTTTTTTTTTTTCAACCAATTAACAACTTGTCACAATGTAGCTGTGAGAGTTCACAATCGCGGTATGAGCTTTCAACAGTTCTGGCACTCTTTATAGTTAGGAAACAATATTCCCTTCAGTAGATGACTCTTCTACTCTAATATCCCCGTCACTAATGAAATCTTTACTCCTGTGATCTATACATCAAAACGAGCCAAGAATGAACTGAGAAGTACCATCGCACCAAAGAAAGATTGACCAGTTTATTTCTGATGTTGGTAGAAAGTGACATACTATTAAGTATCGTAGTTTTAAGAAGTTGGTTGGGTATATAGTTAACTTAGGAATCTACAAGATACTTACTAGGAATCTTTATATTAGACTGAAAAGACAAGAAACTGCTCGTAGATTTCGATTTCTACAACACTTACATCACAAACGCTCTAAACTTCCCATTTACTACAAAAAAACTTTTATACACTGTGATAATCAGACAAATTTGGTCATAAGGAATGGAGCTTTGGGGCTCCACCAAACCATCAAATTCCTCCCGTATTCAATCCTTTCAGTTCGAAATTCTCCGTAAAATTCTTTGATGTTCCTTATTATGTCACAATTAAACTCATTCATACAGACCTGAACATCCCATTCCTTGAAGATTTGGCCTGAAATAGATATACTTCCTATCATTCCTAAATCCTAACCCACCCAAGTCCTTATTATAATTAGTTCTTAATCTCTCATCCTTGATAATCCTCCGAGACCCGTCTGAAAAGAAGATGGCCATGGGACATTTTGAGTGCGTTAACAGACGTTAAAATCCGAAACAAGACTTTATCTGCGTTTCGACTTGAATGTGAATATTTGATTGGTCGGTTCGCCAAATACATTAGTGCGACTTTTGGATATTTGGACTATTAGAGCCACTACACCAACTTTGGACCATTGCAGTGGTGTATTTAGCTACAAGAGCTGTGACCTACACATCTCGACAGCACTCTTCCTCAAACCTATCGGAGTGGAGCAGTCTTACGTCGACTAGTATTTATTTTATTTATATTTATTTGTATTTTTTTTTGTAAATTAGTTTATTATCATCTTCTTAATTTAACTAACTATTTTATTTTTATCTAAGAGGCCTTTTTATTTTTACTTGTATTCATTGTTAATCATCTTTTGTTTAATTTAGTTTTAGTTTTCAAATGTTTATGTGAACCAAATAAATGTTTAATCCGAACCAGTTTGTTGTTTTTAAAGCCTTCCAACAAAAAGACACAGTTGATTTGAGGAGGCTTTAACATTGGTAGTAATTAAGAGTTTTTTAATGCTCCTATCCTGCCTTCAAGTCAAAAATTAAAAACAATAATGGATTAATTCATTTATCTTTGGCATTAGACATACTGGAGATATTGCTGCTGCATTTCCTTTACCCTCTTCAGCACCTATAATTTAAAATATTTTTTAATGTAAATTTTTTTTAAAGTAAGTTTTTCTACAATTGTATATAACCAATCAGAATCTCCGAAAGGTCCAAGATAAAAATAAATGAATTAAGCACAATTGTCTTTTTATTTTTCACAGGATGACAAGACAGAGGGTTAAAAAAATGCGAAACAGTGGTAAGATGGTAAAATAAATTAATAAAATTTAGAAAGTTAGTAAAACAATGTTCAATTAATTTTTAATTGTACCCAGGACGATTGAAAATTATTTATGATTTAAAGTATAAAAGTTATTGAAAAGATGTCAATAAACTCCTTTTCCTCTATCCATTATTTAAGGTTCTAAAGTTATTGCCATCTTATTTACTTAAGTTAGACAGTCATGACATGAATTTATGAACTTAATTTCAGTCAACTCATGTCAAGCAGAGATTTAAATCAAGTATTCCATAACAGATAGTTTTGTGTGAAAAACTACACAAACGTTTTGGGGTATATTGATAAAAAAAAAAAAAAAAAAAATTATATTACTTTAAACTGTTTCCCTTCTTCCAGAGTGATAGGAGCTAAATTCAAATCATCAACATAACATCAGTAAGCAAGAATATGAGCCAGTGTTTTAAATCTCTATTATGATCTCTGCTGGCAAAAGAAAATTAACTAATCTTAAAAATTAAATTTAATTAGTGTGACCATATTGATTAATGTGACCAAAGAACGTTGAAAATTCCATATTGAATTTTTTATGATGGCTGAAGTACCCAACTTTTAAGTCCAAACTTCTCTCATAATAATATAACAGTACAGACAGCTCTTTACACAGAAACCTGTCTTAAGGAGTCAAGCTCCTCTCTCATAACAATATTAGTTAATTTTTTTCAGAACTATTTGTAGATTACAAACCACATTAAGACAGCCTGCATGTAAAAGAGTTTTTTATTACAAAAAATTTGAAATAATTATTTTCTTTTCCATAAATATATTTTATATGCTGCATATCCCTATAATACATGGTGTCAAGTGATGTAACATGAAAAAATTGAAGGATTACAACCTTTTTAACTTGAAAGTCGAGGAGGTATTCACCAATTGATTGGATTGAATTCAGAACCAAATTAGAACCATAAAATGAAAAATGAAAATAAAATGAAATGTAAAATTTGGAATTCAGAATGAATTGGAATAATTTGATAGTGGAAAACCTTACTTGGTTGCATAAGGGCTCAATTCATAGCAAAAATAAAAAATAAAATACAATATAATGTCCCAACTTCAAAATCATATAAAGTATAGATAAAAAAAATTTTAATTTATTTCTTCAAAGCATTTAATACCTTCTTTATTTTTACCTTTGATAAATAATTGTATTTATGAGTAATAACATTAAATGTGTGTATATATATTTAAATTATGGCCTGAGTCAGCTGTTATTGACTATGGACAATGTCAGCTGACTGAGGCGATCAGCTGATTAAATGATATATACAGAGGAGCGCTGAGATGAATAAAGCAGTGTTTCAGTCGCAACCGAGTCATTACTTGTCCCTTATTCCTTTTTATTTTTAGTCTTCGAACCTGACAAATCATTGTTGAGGAAGACACAAATAAATTTTTTGGGATAAACCATTTCCTGGGAAGGAGTTAAACCTGACACAGACAAAGTCGAAGATATAACGAGGATGGCAGTGCCTAGAGATGTGAAGGGAGTGAGGAGGTTGATTGTAACTTTGAATTATTACCGGAGATTAGTACCAGAAATGGCCGAGCACCTCGTTCTACTCAACAAAGGCAGAAAGGTGATTATCACCCCAATGGTGGAAGACAATATCAGGCACTGCATGGAGAAGCTGCAGTAGGAGCCAGTGCTTGTGTTCCCAGACTTTACACAGCAATTCAATATCACAAGTGAGTACGCGCTGGGAGCGATATTGTATCAGAAAGGTGAAGGGGGCCCAGTGGCATACGCCCGTAGGCGCCTGACAGAAACGGAGGCCAGATACAGTGCGCTAGAATGAGAGCTCTAAGGAATAGTGTGGGCTGTTGAACAATTTAGAGCTATGTGTTTGGCAGAAGGTTTAGGGTACTCACTGACCACAAGCCTCTGCAATGGGTGGAAAAGTTGAAGGAGTCTTCGGGTAGAATTACGCATTAGAGGAGCTCCTTGCACAATATAATAAGGATATATTATAAAAACCAAGAAAAAAATGTGATAGCCGATTGGTTGTCTCGAGCAATTACAGTAAATGCAGTAGAAGAAGGAGAACAGAATATGACTAGCTTTCTTCTAATTAAAGATGATTTACTATATTAACCCTCTTTTCAATATTTTATACAACTGGGAACAAGCACTATTATAAAAATGGGATTATCTTATAAGGTCATGTTTGAAGCAGATTCTGCTACTTGGTTTAAAAACTATAATTCCTAATGCATTCTAGGTTTCTGGTCAACCATTACTATACATACAGGGAATTTACATTGAAAAAGTAACACTAACTATTCTCAAAACCAAAATAAATATACTTGGACCATCAAGTAATTGATTTGTAAATAAATTTAATTATCAATTATCACATGATATATATTATAACTAATGTCCTAAAATTGATCTGACTTTATTTTTAGCACTAAAATCCTCAAGTATACTTCATGATAGGAAGGGCGGGATTGTGTTTTAGAGAATAAGATAAATTCAAGTTGCCCAAAAGTTTATAATAAAACAAAAAAAGAATTCTATTAACACAGGTGAAAGAAACCATTAAAAACCTAATTTATGAAATACCCTATAATAAAAGATGGCTCTTAAATTTTCTTCTAATAAAATATTTAAGGTTTATAGTAGCAGTAAAAAAAATAATATTTTTTTGTCAAAACTAGGGGTTAATCACAATAATTGTAGAGAAACTATCCTTACTAGTAGTTGCATTAAAACTTTTCACTTCACATTTTAAGTGAAAGAAGCAGCGTGTTACAATTTTAAGAGCTCTAACTCCAGAATTCATGATTCTCCATCTAAAATAATGACTACAATGTCGGAAACAGCTTTTTCCTTTCACTTATCAATACATAGAATATATAGTAAGAAGTATGAACATTGTAAAAATGTCAAATAAGTTTTCGATGGTAATACATGTTTTGAGGTCCTTTGAATCCAAATAATGAAGTCACAAAAAATCGTCTCAGTGTGTGTGAACTATCTGTTAAAACGGTAAGCCATACAGAATTGAAATTACATATTGAGGGCATGTATATTCCTGGAATGTTACAGCCACTGTTATGCTAAAATCAACTAATCAGAAATTATCACAGAAGAGAATTGATTTTATACTTAAAACACCTTAAACAATTTTCGTTGAACTCTGTAAATCAATGTACAGTTTAGTGGTCTTTAATACTAGATAGGTCTTATTCTCATTGAAATACATGAAAATTTTTTAAAAATATTCCTCTCAAGTACCTTTAATTTTCCTCGTTTGAATTGAATAACCAGATATTAAAGAATTTTATAAATGATTAAAGGAGAAAACAATTTTTAAAAAACGTAAGTGGCCTGATCACAAACATGCATTGTCTTATTTATTCTTGGCAGGAATCAAGTTGATATTCGTTAATTTTACCTGGAGAAACCATAAATTCAAATTTTTAAATGTGAAAGTTATGTGATGCATGTACTCAATCAAATCTTTTATCAAGTATAAAGTATATGTTAACTTTTCATTCTTACAAGTTAATCTTTGTTCATTTGTTTCAACAGTTTTCTGAATCCTTAGTGTTGCAATCATAGTAGCTAAAATTCAATCGCCTTTTTGACGATTTTTTAAAGAAAAATTTCCTTTTGAGGAAAATTTTTCAACTCATATTTGCAATTGAATCTGAAGTTAATGACTCACATTGTAATACTAATTCCAAAACTTCATAGATATGTTATTACAAATGTTTTACACCGTATTCAGGTTTTGGAATTAAGGTCACGATATGTTTCAATATGTATATAAAAGTCAGTGTTACAGTTTAACCTTTATTTTCTTAAAGGATCCATCAAAAGAACTCCATTATTCTTTAAGGTATAATACATGACAAAATAAGTCTGAAAATGAAACAAAGTATGAATAATGCATTATCACAAATATTGAAAGGATGTGAGGATATCAATCAAATGAACAAAATATTATCAACTCGGGTATCAATTTTATTAGTTAAAAATAATAACACTGTATTTAAAATAACCCACATATAAATGAATTGTACATCCTGCACACTTTAAAAATTTTAACAAATGATAATGTACGCATAATACAAAATAGTTCATTTTTCAATTAACCTAATAAAACAATACAATAGTAATTATAAATAATGATCAATTAATTAGTCATGAAATATGTACCTCCATCTCTTTTTAAATTCATAAGGTATAACCTCGATTTCAGAAAAGAAAAAAATCACGAACTTCTGAAAGCAATGATAATCAAGGCTATACCAAAAAACACTATACCTAACAATTTGAGTTAAAATACTTAATTCGAAGATGTAGTTTAGGAAGAGTACGATGCACCTTCAAAGAGAAAACTGGAAATGCAAGCTGGGTACTGGCTATTAAATGAAAGCCAGCCACACCTCTGTTCCCACCCACCATTTCACCAGGGAAATATCCCTAATAAAGGGTATTTATAAATAATCAATCCTCCATTGTTCTTAAACTATTTTTTAATTTTTTTTTTGGCTTATTTTTATTTTTTTTTTTTAATATAAATGTTAAAACCTGAAAAATCTCACGAGACTCAGAACATCCCAATCATCAGATCTACAGCTTTACTGACAATGTAGACTGGCAGTCTATACCACATTCTAGCTCTAACAAACCTGTCCAATAGAAGTTAAGGCACCTGGTCGGTTAGAGATGAAGATACATAACTGTCCGAATCCCACTGATGGTTGTCAGTGAGTTCAATTTGTATCAAAATATATATTGTACAAAGAGGAGAAGCAAAAAAAGAGACAGTCACTACAAGATAGAGAGACAAAGTAGTTCAGGAGTACACATTAAGTTAACCGCCAATAGATAATTTTGGCTGACCTGTCAAAGAACATTACCATTACGAGCTGATTTCTAGTCCATTCCCCAACACTATACATATACATATTAGTAGAAATAATTCCAATCACCACATGCACTTGAAATTTGCCGTGTTATATTTTTTTATATTATTGAATTTTAGGATTGTCTCTCTAGGTTGCTCATCTCGTGATTCCTGCCTGTGCTCTTTTAAATTCTTCCCATGGATTTGGTTCTTTTGAAGGCTTGTGTTGTGTCAAAGGTAAGTAAGGAGTCCTGAACCACTTGGATTTTTCACTAGTGCAAAACCTGGAATAATTCAAATTTGTAAGATTCAAAATCGTAATAAGCTAATAAAGAAATAATTTAAATGAATAAAGGAGGAATTTTGTTTTCAAAATTACTTGCTTTTAAATACTGAATAACAAATAGTAGCTAAAATAAATTAACACCCTTACTCAAAGCCAATTATTAAATTCTATTTCCTATAAAACAGTTGAATTCCACAGAATTTATCTTAACACTATAAAAACTAAAATTATTTTCATGAATCTTAAATTTTTTATATAATAGAAAAAACAGAAGTAATTTATATAATTTAACAGTTTTTTAAATCAACAATTGTAATAAATAAGAAAAATCATAGTAACTAACATTTTATATGCAAAGATATACAAGCATATAATTAGTAACTAACTATACATGGAAAAAAGGTACATATATTATAAATAAACAAAACTCTAAACACTAGATTCTTGGGAATACAATTAGATAAGTCAAGCAGCATTGAAAAAGTGACTAAAATTGAAAAATGGCATAAAATAAAAAAATTAATATACGGCTAAAAGTAATAACAAACAGTACCTTGGAACTTGACGAGTAATTTGTTTAATCCTCCTCTTCATCAGATTCGGACTCTGTAAATAAAAGACATTAAATTGGCAGATGAATAGTTTATTATTATACTAAAATAATGATTAATCAGGATGGATCCTTTGATTTACTTAGAATTTTATACAGAAAAACCCTCATTTGGAGGATAGAAGAGATAAAAAAAATTTACAGATTACCAATATTATTACAATGGGATTGGAAATTACACTAAATTCCATAATAAAGTCTTGAACAAACATGTCATTAGCCAATGTTCAGCCAAATCAAGTAAAAAAAAAAACAAAACTTAAATTGATAATATTCTCAGGCTTGTCGTTCTCCGGTATTTTGGAGATCTAGTAATTGTAATGGAATTTTTCAATTGTACCTAAACAACTAATATTGTCTTCTCTTGTGATTTATGCTGTTTTATATCAAAAACTTAATTTTATGATTTATGATAAATCATTATTTTTAACAATTCACTATAAAAAAATTTAACATTTTTTTCTTCCATGTCAATAACCTAGAATAAAATACAATAGTGTTAAATTCGCAATAATTTTGACATGGGACAATAGAACTTAAAGAAATGAATACATAAAATAAATTGATAGCAATTGGAGACTAATTCGCTAAAGAAATAATTGCAACATTTTAGATGCTGAATAGTATCCCTGAAATACCCAAATATAAATATAAGAATTAAATACTTGTACTTTCATTATGACATGTAGGCAAAGAAGGTACTACAAAAGTAAATCTAATATAATGAAAAGTCAAAGTGTGAAACTAATTCATGACATGAACAGCCACTTGACAACTAGCAGTAGAAATATGTAAATAGAAAATGTCAGAATTTTTACTTAAATTTATTCTTTAGAGGAGGAATTTGATTATTTAAATATAAAATAGCATCACATTAATCCTTAAATCACGCCTAAGTATTTATAAAAAAAATAAATGATCACAAACCTTCCTCAGCATTCTGGAGCCATTCAACGAATTTCTTCATTTGCTCTAGGAACATCATCTTCCCCTTAACTGAGTGGCCATCCCGATACCATTTCAAAATGACCTCCTCAGATATCACTTCCTCTAAAAAAGAAAAATTAACATTTGAAATAAAAAATTAAAAAATATTTATTTCTAAATAAGTTGAATAAGATTACTTCAGACATCCAAGGAAGATAAGATAATCATTGATAAGTTATCTCTCTTTTTTTTTAAATGTTTGTCATCACTTATACCTCTTAGAAAAAAATTAAACAACAGGACCAGCCATAATATAATATTTGTACCAATATGTCTCTTCACTGTTATATGGAAAATACTAAAACTAAGGTTTTAATCGATTTTACTATATATTCCTTGAATTTTATAACATCTGGCAAAACCACCACTCTCAAATCAAAACATAGATATTGTTATTTTGCCAGGAAACATATCTTAATTGTTTATTTAATAGAACCTGTTACTTTTGAATTATATCTACAGAACCTCCTGCTTAACAAAAACCTTTTAATCTGAAAATTTGAACTTAAGAGGGTTTTGATAGTAAACTAATTATAGAACATGAACTTAAACAAACCTTGAATTAATTGAGAAAATATTGACTACAAGTTATTATAATTACACTAGTCATAAGAGTACAATGAAAGAAACTTGAACTTGGAGTTAGAAATTAAATCCGAGTGAAGATGTAGTCTGTTCGAGTATAAAGAAAACAAGAATAACTTCAGTTGAAAAAAAAAAGAAAGGAAAGGAGGATCACTTACTTTTTTTATTATTATTGGCTCCCTCAAGAATTAAGCTGTTTATTTAAAATTTTTGAGACATTTATGTAGTGGTAAGACATCTTGAACTACCAAGTCAATGAAACTCATCGACTTGGTGGTTCAAGATGTCTATTATTATTATTATTATTATTATTCATTAACTTGAAAAATAACATAAACTTATTTTCAAGTTAATGAATAATAATTAATTGTTTAATCACAAATTATTGCAGCAACAAGTTAATAAATATAATATGAAGAATCTGTTTACTTCACTAAAATTAAAATTTATTCATAACTTCGCTTTTTTTGCATCCAAAGCAATATTTTTTGCCAATGACTAGAACGTTTTTAATAAGAACTTAAATTTAATTATATTAATTGTATATATGAAAAAAGGTTTTACTTTTGTAAAAAAGCAGTATTATTTTCTGAAATATTTTCATGAAATTCATGTTGTCATAACAGTATTCTTGAATCTTGAGAAGGAGAGCCATTTCAGATTTTGTGTTGTCCGTGAATGATGCAAAAAGTTGAGTATACTTTTGGAGATGTTTTAGAGCTTGTTCAGCAACTAGTTCTTCTTTTTTGTTCCATTCTGCCAGGGACATAACAGTGCTCCAGATCTGAAAATATGTTTACAAATCAGGAATTTGGAATATTCTAAAACAAGATTATATGTCTACTATATTATATTCATATTAATGTAAAATGTGACAATTAAACTAATTTAACTCCTAAAAAATCATAAGGAATCTTTTACATAGATATACCTGTCAGAAAATACAAATTATTTCAAAGTCAATATTTCATAGGATCGGCTCTGAGTAATGAGAAAGTCATCATCCAGGCATATCTTTAATTAGATTAAAGCTCATTATATAGGCTAGATATAAGATAACAAAAAAGGCAGGTAGTATAGAATTTCAAATTTAAGAAGATAATAATATTTAAAAAAATTGGTATAAAAAAGTAATTATTTTATATACAGTGAAGTCTCACTTATACGAAACATTTAGTTATGCGAAGAATTTCTCAATTCCCTGAATTATGTTTAATATGAAACCCCTAAATCAAACCTTTGTTATAAAAACTGTTAATTTAGTACTAGAATGATAAAACTATTTTTATGTGTATATCAACCTCTTTAAAAAAAAAAAGCATTCAGCAAAATAATATTTTTTAACATTCACAAAATCTATTCTTGAAAATGAATAAGGAACCTTTTATAAGAAATGCCTGTCAGAAAATACAAATTATTTCAAAGTCAATTTTCATAGGATCGGCTCTGAGTAATGAGAAAGTCATCATCCAGGCATACTATAACTGGATTAAAGCAAACACTGGCAATGGTAAAAATACAAAACTTAATCACTAAATTGGAGACATGAATGAAATAATTCTAAAAGTTTACTATTAAAGATTTTTAAAATAAAAAGTAACACTAACCATCTAGAAAATGTATAAAAATTTAAATATGAAACTGGGAATAAGCATATTAGTGGTCAGCGAGAATAACTGTGACAAGTTAGAAAATGTACAAGAGGTTGAATCAATACTTGTTATAAGTGTTTGAATAAATACGTCAAATTTCTTCCCTTAATCTATTCCTGTAAAGATATCAGAGGACTTTCTTTCATGAGACATGTCCGTCAGAAGATACAAATTTTAAAGTTAATTTTCATAGGATCGACTCTCAGAAATGAGAAAGTCATAATCCAGGCATGCCATAATTAGCTTAAAGTAGAAACTGACAATGGAGCAGTTTGTTCTATTAAACCATACCTCATTACAAAAATGAAACTATTATCATTAAATTTGAGACTTAGATTATATACAAAAAATTCTAGAGTCAACAAATTAAAAATTCAGAGAATCTAAGATAACAGTAACTAGCTAGAGTATAAAAAGTTAAATTTACAATGGGTTATCAGTATTCGTAATTTGCCCAGATAGTTGTGGCTAGATAGAAAATGTATAAAAGGTTAAATTGATACTTGTAATTAGTGTTTGGATAACTATTAATATTTCTTCACATAATCTATTCCTGAAAAGACATCAGAGGACTTTCCTTTCATGTGACATGCCTGTCAGAAAATACAAATTATTTCAAAGTCAATTTTCAAAGGATCGGCTCTGAGAAATGAAAGTCATCATCCAGGCATACCATAATTGGCTTAAAGTAGGCACTAACAACGGAGCAGTTTGGTCTATTAAACCATGTAACATTACAAAAATTAAAATTTTATTAATTAAAAGTTATTTATTAACAGTTAATAATAATAAATAAATAACTGTCAATCATTAAATTTGAGTTTTTATATATAATAAGACTTCTGGAGTCAAATAATTTAAGAATTTTAAAAATAAATAGTAACTGTGATTATCTAAAAAACCTATAAGATTAAATTTAAAATGAGTTTTCACTATTAGTGGTCTAAAAAAAAAATTTATTTGAATTATTAATTAAAGTAACAACCTGCATTTAAAGTATTATTTCCTAAATATTCATCAATTCTGACTTATCTCCAAAGATATTCAAACTTCCCATTAGTAACATAACTATTATATTTGTCTTAAAACATTAAATGATCAAAGTAATCACTATAAGGACACATAGTAATATCTAAAGTACAATAAATAATGTGAACTGTTTAATTTTAGATAGTATTTTTGGTTAAGGTTTATGAAATGGTGGTCTTTGCATCAGAATCTAATCAAGAATCTCCATAATAAATAACAAATTTAATTAACCAGACATGATTTCAAAAAACAAAATTTCATTTGAATCAAAATTTGTTCAACATAAATATATAAATACAAATACGTTGAATTGAGATTATTAAATTAACGGTTTACCTATTAACTTAAATTGAAAATGTAGCAACTTTAAAATTTTGCTAACTTTGGGATTAATAATACCTCGATTAAACCAAATTTAGATTTTCAATAGTAAATCCAACAATTAAGAAAATGATCTCAGACATCCAAGGAAGATTAAGTAATCATAATATTTCATCTTGGAATTTATCATCACAGAATCATTAATAATAATAATATTCTGATAATTTTAAATTGCTTACCAGAGTAATAATTTCTTGTTCAGATATAAGGTGCTTAGCAGCAGCATCCCTAATGTCAGTGACTATTTCCTTTATCGGCTGCCCATCCATTAATTTTTCTTTTAATTCTTTTTGAAGATCCCGCTTCGCTTCCTGACTGGCCTAAAATATAATCAAACATAATTAATAGTATAAAAAGTATAAATAAGAAGCAGGTGGATCAACCAAATGATGTTATCAGACATCCAAGGAAGAAAATAAAAATCACCTTAATCATGAAAGATTTGTCATCATATGAATCATTATTATGCTACTTAAAAGTAACTTGGGTGATGATTACTAACTTATTCAGATTAATATTGATAAATAACACATTTGTCAAAACTTATACAAATTATACAATTAGTCTTAATTTTATTTTGGAGTCCACAAAATTTGAACATTCCACGTTTTATATTTTTCGGGTTAGTAGGCATATAGAAAAGATAATAAGTTAAAGATAAATTTTAAAACCAGTCCCTTTCCCTTTCAAGTAATTACATTTATATCAACAATTTAAAACAAATTAACACGGCTTATATTAAAATAATTAACAACAAATAATAAAATGAAAGTTTAAAAAAAATTATGGAGACATTCTAGTGAAAAACAGTTAAGCTAACAAAGAACGTGACCATGGAAATAATCTCATCTAATGTAATCATATATCAACCAGAATAAATTTGTAGGTAGTTAGTCCAATGAAAATATATTAATTTACTTTCTATATCTTCAATTAGGCCAATGCAAGGAATGCTGATAATTACAGATGCATGGGATGGAGAATACTCACAAAGAGCCATGAGTAGTGAAAGGCACCTGACAACTATAGACCATGTTTCAATACCCATAAATATCAACCACAGTAACAACCCAACAAAACATATGTTAAAGAAAATTCACTCCCATTCCCAGAACAATGCCATTATTTGCATGTTGGTGTTTTTTTTTTTTAATTTCATTTCAAATGATTACACATGTTAGATGTTGACAGTAAAATAATCAAATTTTAAACATAAGTTGAATAAACCCACCCATAAACTCAACGACATGTAACATCAAAAATTTAGGAAAACTGTAAATGTAATAGAACATTTCTTCAGTATTTTGAACTTTAATTATTATAAACATTCACAGAATCTGAGAGAATAAGTTAAGCTACTAAACTAAAGACATAACTACATACCTACCAATGGACTAGTGGGTTTACCATGGTCTATTAAGAATTTGAAAATATTCTGTGTTACACTTGTTTAATAATCTAGTTTTCTCAACTGGTGAACACTTGGAATAAAAATTTGATAAATAAAAAGTAAATAACAAACCTGAGCCAAATGTAGCTTCACGAGATCAGATAAACCCTTGTCATCAAATGCAGATTTTAAATGTTCTTCAGTGCGTTTATTGGGCGGGAAGAATTCCATCAGCCTGAACATATATATAATTCTTTTAATTTTTATGTCTGCAAATACCAACATAAGGTTTTAAAAAATAATAATACAATGTCTCTTGTGAACGTGAACATAAATCTCCAACATTAGGCATTTTGTTAAGTTATAAATATAACGGCAATAATTTATAAAAAAAATAGATCAGAAATCAAATGTAATAAATTAAATATATATAATTTTAAATTACTAACCTAAATTTAAATAAAATCTGTCCATTAAAAAAAAAGACCTTGAGAAATGATTGTTGAATTTCATAAATTCCAAGCATTTAAATTTAGTTTATCTAGAGCACTGAAAGATAAGGATAATAGTAAATAAAACAAAAAATTCTAGAACAACAAATCATGTAGTTCCTTAAGTAAAATTGTTTGATTAACCGTTAACCACATACCATAAATAAATTAAGAAAATATACTTCTAACTTAATATACTTTAATACTACTAATGCAAGTTCAATTAGATAATGAAGATAAATCAGAATCAAATATTAAAATTAATTTTTATACTAAAGTTGATTAAATAATAATAGGATCCCTATGAATTTATTTTTTTTTAACCAACCAGCTAACCTAGCAATGCTTTACTATAGCTAGATTTGAGCAAATTTATGTAGATTAAATTAACACTTTTGAAAGTATGATATAAATTATTGTATTGGGTTAAAATTTAGTATTCATACATACTTTGTTGTTTCCTTTAATATACAATATTTTTGGTAACTTCATTAGGCATAATTACAAATTGATCAACTTTTTTAACCTGCAATATTGGCTTGTAATTATCAGTTATTGATATTACTTAACAGCCATTAGAAAGCAAGTTGCAGATCCAGAATGTAACAACAAAAGACACAATAGATATAATACGAACAACACAATTCTAACCCTGAGGGTTTTAATAGAAAACTTAGACCTGTATCCAATGTTTATTTTCACAGAAGTAACCAATACTTAAGAAAATTTAATCATTTCAGTAAGTCATACCGTAGCCAATAATTATCCTATTTTAATGTTTAGGAAATTTATATATATAACTCACAGTAACAGGCAGTCAAAAAGTTTCTAAAACAGAAAAGGTTAATAATAAAAAACCATACAAGGATCATAACTACTGGTCCAATTTGGATGGTTTTAGTTTTTTCTATCAGAGAATTTCATTAACTTTCAAATGAGTGGCTATAATCTCTAGAAGAGTTTAGTTTTGAGTTATTAAAAAAAAATTCACTTCTTTATTTTAGACTTAAACTTAATGCATGTCTTAATTATAAGGGGAACTATCAATAATTCAACTTAATAGCCATTATAGTTTTTGAGGCTCAGAGAGTCAATGTTGCATACTCATACCCCACTTTTATTACAGAGACAACAAACTGAACTTATAGAAAACAACAAATACACAAAAAATGAAAGATGTGGATGATAATTAACCTACCTTCCTTCAAGACCTCCACGTTTTAGACCTGAAGTAAGACCAGCCATTCCTTTTTCTTGTTTCCATGTTACAAACACCTCAAGAAGGAACTCCAATGAGAGACCATCTTTTATGAGATGCTCCTAAAATAATAACCAAATATAATAAAAAATAATAGACATAATTAAACTTAAACCAAATTAATTAAAATTCTTTAGAAAAATATACTTGATATAAAAGATAATACAAACAAATAAACATTAATAGTATTTTATCATGAATACATTAAACTTTTTAAAAAGTATGGAGTAAAATTGTTATTAAGTAACACTTAATAAGTACAAGTACTCTGAAGTAAGCGTATTGAAGTTGTTACTACATGATTTACATATTATTAATAAAGCATAATGTCGAGCTATAAATAATAAGGTAATAAAAATCAGAACATCAGAAAATATATATTAACTGTATAAATTAGACGAAGGCCACTTTAATTTGAATCCAAAGTTCTATCAAGTTATTTATAAGAGTAGAATTAGGCATTATAAAGTAACTGAAAATTGTTCAACAATTTATTGTAAAATAATTTTGTTTGATTATACCATTCTCATTAAATGCTTTAAATAATGGAAGGAAAATAAATAATCAAAATCTGAAAATTGCACGAACCTATACTTTCAAGTGGGTTTTGTGAAGAAAAAAAAAAAACTACCATAAATCATAAGATGCATATTTTTTCATATATCGAATCAAATTCTCTTGATTTAACAAGCATGATAAACATTTAGGCATGGTTCCAGACAGAACCCACCTAGTGTTAGGAAAGTCAATAAGGCTTCAAAGTTCATAAAAATTAAAATGAAACAATTTCAACAAAATATACCTACATTTATCAGTACTTGAAGGATAGTGGGCGGGACGGAGCCATTGGATATCCAGAGTGCAGTCATTCTGGCCAGTTTAATCCGCTCCTGCTCAGAGAAGCCCTTCAGAAAAACCAGAACTTTTTTCATCTCCTCCTCGAACATTTTCTCCAGGTATTTGTACCGTCGCATGAGCTTGGTAAACACCTAAATACAAATTTATTGGTTGAAAATATCAAAAATAATAAAGCCTCAAAATTACATATGAAAAATAAATAAAATAAAAAATACCTGTTCATAGTTTCGGAGGGATGCCATGTCACAGGGTGCCTCAAAAATACACGAATGAGTCTTGCACATTTTGTCTCCCTCTTGAGCAATTTGCCCGCCGGGGACTGAAAATAAATGAACAATAATTTACCGCTGAAATAAGAATATAGAAAACCTAATAACTCGAATCAAGTTATCAACAATCCCAAAAACAAAGTACTACCTTATTTCTGTAAAACCTAAATGTATATTTTGTTAATATGATGAGGTAGAAAAAAAACTTCCATTTAGAACATAATACTATAATATATTTTTTGTACAAAGTTTCAGGTTTACCCTATATTCATGGACTTGTCTCCTCATTCTGTCAATTATATCTATTTCTATTATGAAATATTGTCATGAGTATACATGTAATTTAAAATTTTATTTCATCACATTATTTCAATGTCTTTTTGAATGTGATGTAGTAAAATTTCAAATTGTATGTATATACTGGCAATATTACATAACAGAAATAGTTGTAATTGACAAAATGAGGATAGAAGTACATGAATGAGGAAAACCCGAAACGTCGTATAAAAAATATAGAACAGTTTTGTATTCTAAATGGAAGTTTTTTTTTCACTGCATCATATTAACAAATTAATAAAAATTCCTAGAAAAGAAAATCCTAAATGTTTAAGACTATAAGCTAATACTACTAACTTAGTAAATCATTAATGGCAGGTCTTTTGTAGACTAAATGTTAATAAAAAAATAGCTAAATGATGAAATTTTCCAAAACTTTATCATTAAATGTCAAATTTTAAAGACAGGAATAATGCTACTACAAAGTTATGAACTATACTCAACTGAAAATTAATTATTCAAAACTTCTTGAAAAAGTAATATTATTATTTCAAAATTTATCAGACAGTTAAAAAAACAAAACTGTTTACACATTTGGTAAAAGAAATATATTAAAAAATTAATCAAGAAATAAGGAAAACTTTAATATGATAACTCCTATGGGAAGTCATTTTCCAAGGCAATCAACAACAAATTAAAGGAAGGTTACTGTGTCAAGGCCAAAGTGGAACTAGTTTCTCCAAAGCCATAGCTAAAATTTCTGTCACAACCGATAATATATTTGGCAAGGATATAAGCACTTAATAAAATATTACATACAAATAATTTGGTATCTAAAATAAAAACTAAGGTAAGTATAATTATTGAGAACAAATGGCACTAGGATGAATAATGATTTACTAATATACATATATCTATATATGAACACTGCATCAGCTAAGCAAAAGAAAACAATAAATATGGCCACTTTAGAAAGCTATAGCAAGAAATTACAATAAATTCAACATAGACATATACAGGAAATCAATAAAAATACATTGATAATACTTACTGAGTAGACCTCCGGCAATGAGGATATCAAATAATGCTTCCCCATAGCGTCTGTAGTCTAATTTTGAGCCGGCCGAATCTAGGAACTTTGAAACAGCTTCTAGGTCTGGACCGGCCTTATCCAGCCCAACCAGGATCGAGTCTCGAAACCCAGAAGGGTCATACTTTTCTCTTTCATCTATATGAATTAAAAAAAAAATAAATAAAAAAAGAACAATGTTAAACAAACAGCTAAAAATATATAATGAAAATATAAAAAGCTGGAAAATATATTAAACTACTAAAGAAGTTATATTCATGAATAATATCAACTTTAGAAAGCATAAACCTCATCAAAGAACTGTATTAACAAATGAAAGTTGACAAAACAGAGCTAAGTTAAGGTTAGTGGTTTGAAATTACAATTAAAATAAAAAGGAAAAAAAAATAGAAAAGAAATAAAAGATGCTATCACAATTCATTGAAAAAGACAGAGTAATGTAATAATAATGTTTAAAAATAAACATGTAGACTGAATTCTCAGAAGAAAGAAATCAAGAACCAATATGGTGGAATAACAGGAAAAAAGTTTTGAGTCCCATAGCTTTCACAAAAATAGATTTGGCCTGTTACTGTAAAACCAACTCAAATTGAAGGAAAATTAAGCACTAACAAAATAAACAAATAAGGTATGATAATGCAATCTGAAAATTTTAAGATGAGTCACCCTCAAGTAAACACCACAATAACTACTCACCTTAGGAAGCTTAACACTAGTATGAAATTCAGATTCAAATGAATCTACACACACAATTCATACTAAATATAGTACAAGGGCATTTCTGCTATATTGGAGTAAATAATTAGAAAATAATACATATAAAGCATACCCAAATATACAAAATTCAAAACAATTAGATTCAAGAAAAAATAGAACAGCAAGTAATGAAATAATGTATATATAACCTGTTCATCAAATCATACTTTAAAGGCTATTCTTTTAAATAAAAAAAAAAAATAATAAAGATCATAAAACCTATAAGGCACTAATTACTAAACTGATTAAAATAAAACAAATACATAAAATAGTTAGAAATTAACACCTTGTTCACTCACATTGCAGACAAATATTTTACTTCAACCTAACCTTAATCTTTTAAACTAACTATTAAATCCACCTAAAGACGGCTAAAATGAAGAAACTTTGAGCGAAGAATTAATATTGGAAAGAATGATTAACAAAGTAACAATAGCTGACATATTGCTGGCTACTAATATATTGCTATAGAAAGCTAGCTGATATTCAGTATACATTACAACAAATAATATCCTCTTTTAACACACTATTATCCTGCTCTTTCTCAAAATGATGCATAAATTACCTATTTAATAATAATAATATTGTAATAGTTTATAATTAAAATAATATTACCTCTTTTTCTGGTCTTGATGCGTTGACCTGAGAGCACTGGCTTTTCTGTTTTTTGACTCATACAATAACTGGCTAAAAGACAAAGAAACTTTTAGAGAAAGGTAAGGTTACTAGCACCATGACTAAGCAACATTAAAACTAAAATTTGGATTCCTTACTTATAACTAGTAAGACTAATAATTTTAATGGTTAATTTAAAATAACTGAAAATGGTTAAAACAACAGTCCGACAGCAGCACTATGAAGTACAGTTAGCAACATGTTCTACGAGAGAGCTTATTATCTTAAACACCAATGGTTACAGTAAAAACAGTTAATTTCAATAAGTAAAGGTAGTAGAATGCATTTAAAATAACTAAAACAAGAATAATGGACAGAGAACTTACGGAGAAACCTGTTAGCTTGCAGGACGAAATTCTTTGTGGAGCTTAGATGTTATGGAGGTGGTTAAAGGAGGGGGGATTGAGCAACGTGTGACGGAAAATCCGGTTGTAGGGTCAATGTACTGTTTTAAACTATTGAAACTCTATTGTTAAAATTTCTATCTAATTATTCTATATATTCATTATTCTATAAAATTATCGATTGTTGAAATTAAAAATTACATTTCATATCAGCTTAAAGTGGGGTTATCTAAAATTTCAGTCTTAGCTAAATTTAATTATAGATATTAAAACCAATAAATTAAATTTTTAAAATTTTATATTTAAAAAGATTTGAGCATAGGATATCAACTATAAATTTTTATATACACTATTCACAGTGCTGCCCCAAGCGTGTTACTGTAGTATTACTTATCAGCTGGGATTTGTTTTTTATAATTTGATTGTAAATACCATTGTTTATGTTTGTAATAGACAATTTAAAATACATACCTTTTAATGTTTATTTTTACTATGGAACGGTATTAAAACCTAATTCAACTTGAGACAAACTATGACGATACCATATTTTAACAGTTGTAACACAATCTGTTACATAAATGTTTCTTCATGGTTTAATTCAAACTCCTAACGTTGCAATCTAAGTTACCATTAACTTATTGTTACAGTTTAGCAATATTTAGAAATTACCGAAACTTATTTTTACAAGTAACCTTTATCTTACTTCAATCATCCTTAGTGCACTTTAATCTGAGTGTCTCATTTCATGATACTTTGATCAGTGTCTAATTTCATGATACTTTAATCAGTGTCTAATTTCGTGATAATTTGATTCCTTATAATTTAATTAGTTATCACAGTAAAATGTGGTTAATTAGATACACTTGAAAACTGACATATTTTAGCTGGATTATTGATATCCAATGTGCTTTTATATCCTTTGATGTTTAATGGCAAAATATTGTAATAAGATGAGTGTTTTAAATCTTAACTTTACTTATTGACCAATATAGTTACATCAAGATTTAAGTAATCAATACTAGCAAATGAGATGATTCGTTTGAATAAGAAGAGATTATACCTGTATGTACACCGTACCTACGTGGAAAGTAATTGGGGATATTTCAATCTAATATAATGCCTTGATTAAACATTTCATGTTTTAACATATTTTAAAATTATAACAGTAAAAGATGTATCCATTGTTAACTCAAATTTTTAATATAATTTGATTTGTATGTATTCGACTTGGAAACATATACATTGTTTTTTGAGTGAATAAATAAAAGAAGTTTGAAGCTTAGTATCTTCCTAAAATTTTATACTTGAATACCCTACTACCTACTATTTATTTTTAAATTATTGACCTTATTCAAAAATAAGAAATCATCGAGTTTGTTAAAAGTAATATTTCTTTTCTATGGCTAACCAAACAACCATGTTAAATGAGTCTTTTTATACTACTGAACCTTTAATTCCTGAAACCTGTGTTGTTCGTTTCCTTCTGGAGTATCTGGTTGGAAACTTGTCTCAATAATATATAGTAATTAATCATATG
Source organism: Halyomorpha halys (assembly GCF_000696795.3). Classification (NCBI taxonomy): domain Eukaryota; kingdom Metazoa; phylum Arthropoda; class Insecta; order Hemiptera; family Pentatomidae; genus Halyomorpha; species Halyomorpha halys. The sequence goes on along the minus strand of NW_027110755.1, from coordinate 2,958,425 downwards.
TAGTTGTCAACATTCCTCATAATGCTAATATACTTGATTCCTACATCCGATTTTCTATGGGTAGTTCAGTATGTTTGAAATATGACAATTCGACAAGTAGTTATGAATAGATAGTATAATGATGCTTAATTGAAATGAAAACTCAATCTTTATTCTGGGATACTTGGTCCCCTGAGAATAACAATGTGGGCCATTTGAGCAGAATTTTTCTGACTATGTTTTATAAAGTTAAACAGCTTTAAATAAAACAATGAGTAGCAATAGCACAAAATAAGAACATGAGATGAATTTTTCTGATTATGACATGTAAAGTTAAACAGCATAAAATAAAACAATAATAATTGTATAAGTTAAATAAGAACACAAGTACAAGAATAAATAACAAGAACAAAAATCAATAAAACACAAGTACATATATTTGCAAGCTTGCACGAATATTTATGATTTCAAGTATAAGAAAAATTGGTCATCAAGGAGGAGAATTTATAATTTATGTTTAAATAATGTTAAGCAGGAAGTTTTGCAAATGGACCTGGATAAAGAATTCCAAATTGAGGTAGATCGAATGATAAATAATTTTTCAAAGGAAGCAGTTCTATGGAAAGGGATGTACAAGTTGGTAGGTTGAGATCTTGTGTTTAACAACTGTATGGATAAACACAGGGTGAAGAGGAAGTATATAGGAAGGTTTTTAAGCATTGGAGTAGAAATGCACCAAGCAAGTATTGTCTTTAAACGTTAGGAAAGAGCAGTGAAGACGAATAGAAGGTTTTAAATTTTTTTTTTTGCTGGTTTCAAGCAGGTTGGCAGGGTGAAAGAATTATAATGTAGCACATTGGAATACCAAATCATATTGGAAATGGCAGATAATATCCGATTGGTCATTTATATAGATGGAAAATAGTGTTCATGAGAGGGAGGAATCTTGAGGAACACCTCGAGAGAGAAGAACTGATGGAGGTTTAATGGTAATATGTTAATAACCGTGTGAAAGCAGAGAGACAGGAAGGAGTGGAACCAGTTCAAAGCATTATTAGATAGGGAAATAATAGAAATCATTTTTAGTTTAGAGAGGAGGCCTATGTAATCAAAGGATTTTTAGCAGAGCCGATTATGTTGAATAAATAGAACAGAAACCTGGTATGTTAGGATTAAGGTGAAGTGTGGGTGCATTTAGGGATAGTCGTGGAAAAAGAGAACCAGATGTTAATCTGTATAATCAGCTTAAGCTAGGTTTCGGACACAGTGATCATGAAATGAAAAATATTATATATATAAATAATTGATCGTATAATTTCAAATAATAAGAAGATGGTCAGGGTTGCGGAGAAAGAACAATTATAGTTAACCACAAAAAGAATGATTATAGTTAACAACTTTTTATTTTAGAGCTTCATCAGGACTGTTCAAGATGATAGCTCTACAGAATTAAAATAAAAAAAGTCTGTAAAGCTTCTTAAACAGCCCTGATGAAGCTCTACAAAGTGGGGTGAAACGTCGGAAAATAAATAGTTGTTAATTATTTTTTACCGCAACCCTGACCATCTTCATATTTGAAATGAAAAATAGTTTATTATTCTGGAGCTAGGTCCGTTTAGAACAATTATAAGGTAATTTTAATTATACAACATATATTGGCCAAAAACAATGTGGCCACACTTAGTTATAACTTATATTAAAAATGTATATAAATAATTTTAGATACAGAGTTAAAATTAAAAACTGACTGACTAAATACATAAAAAGATAGTTACCTCTATATCAGAATAGATTGGTGAAGTGAAAGGTTGTTAAATAAAAGGGTTTTAAATGAGGGAAAGGTTGGCTCATGACATGTTAGAGGGAATGGAGTTCCAGTGATATGCAGCTCGGGTAAAAATTGATTTATCAAATGCAGTAGTTCGGTGAAGTGGAGGGTATATGTCAGATAAATGGGGCCTGGTAGTACACAATTGGATTGAGAATTTTAATTGCAGGCTTAGTAGGATATAGTGCTGAGTGTTTATTACTTAGAACAGAAATGAAGCTAGGAAATACTGGCATTGGAAGGATGGTTAGAGCCACTTCAGCTTAGCATAATGCTGAGTTATGTGCATATCTCTGGTGATTCCAAAATATACATAACATAATAACGAGGTACATAACAAAATTATGATGTATTAAGTTACTGAAAAAGTAATGGAGAACTTTGTCATAATTTGGAGGGATGAATTTCAAAAGGACCTCTAGTTTTATGTTGTTATGGAGAGGAAAGAAGTAGCATTGGTGCTAAAGAAAACGGTTTAGAGGACATAAAACCTATACTTTGAGGGAGTATGGACACAAACAAAAGAGGAAATGAACTCTTAAACTATTAATTATTTTATAATTTAGATATAGTCACTATAGAAAGTAGACACATTTATTATAAAAAATAGGTAAGATGTTCTTGATTAAATCTTGGTAAAACCTGACTACATCAAGAACTGGCATGTTTCCCCAGAAGCCTCTTCGTCTGATCACCAGCAGATTTGATTTAACATTGAGGAAGGCAGAAGGAAAGCACAAAGTATACTCATAGATTAGGAACTACCTAAGGAATTGTTATCAGTAGACATAGGGAATGATAAAAACCCAATCGAAACCATTAGACCTCTAGAAAAGGCAGCGACAGAGGTACATAACAAAATACATAGGTCAACAAACAAGCTCTAACAGAATATAATAAGGAAATAAGAAGACAAAGAGAAAAACATGGGGGAAGTTCTGTATCCTGAGATTCAAAAGGAAACAAACAGGGTGGTGTTAGAAACATACTTTCCTTAATACATATTTGAAAAAGAAAAAGAGAAAATTCACTTTGAAAAGGAAAGGGTTAAATATCAACAAAATATTCTAGCCAAATTCTAACCAATCTGCAGCTTGGGGAAGATGAACTAGTACTAGCCCTAAGATAATTATTCATTTGTTAATTATAATTATTCAGGGCAAGTTATTTAATAGGATACATTTCAAGAATAAGGGGAAAGTCTAAAGTAGTATTTATCCCCAAAATTGGAAATCAACTTAAAGGTAATCCAAGACACAAATACCAATAAGTCCCTCTTCAGACTCAAGACAACCAGGGATAGCATCCATTTTAATTTGCCTATCCAGCTGAAAAATCTACAATCTCACCTTTACATCTGCAACCGTCTTGTTAAAAAGACAAAATTCATTGGAAAATAAAGAAATAGCACTGTGTGCATTCATGAATATGAAGAGGATGTTAGATAATATCTTGAATGAAACTATTGAAGAAGCAATTAAGAGGACAGAAGCTAGAACAGATACCATGTCTTGAATTAAACAAGTGCTAATAAGCATAGCAGCTATGATAGGAAAGATAAAGTTCAATGAAAATAACTAATGGCTGTCCACAAGGAGGAGTTCTTTCTCCTCTTTTATGGACTATGGTAGTTGAGAGTCTCCTAAACCTAACTGATGAAGGTTTCGAAATTATAGGGTATGCTGATGACCTAGTGATGATTATAAATGGCAGACAAGAAACCACTCTAATAGAAAGAATGGACCAAACCTTAACATTTGACTTGGACATGGTATGAAGAGATAGCTCTATAGAGTTCTATAGAAATGGCTCCATAGGGAGATGACTAAAAATCAATCCAAGTAAAATTACGACTGTTCCCTTTACCAGTAAATGGAATCTAAAATTAAAATCCATTAACCTGGAAGGAAGACTTATCAATGTAAAAAAGGAAGTTAAGAATCCTGGAATAGCTCTAGATCAAAAACTTATTTGGAATTCCCAGACAAACAAAATAATAGGAAAATCTAATACTTCACTATGGTCCTATAAAGTTTATTTGAAAAAAAAAATTGGGAACCAAACCAAAAATGCTAGAATAATAACATACAAGGGTTATTAAGCCCATGAAAATGTAGGTATTGAAAATGGAGAAATCCATACAGAAAATGTTGGAGGATGGCTTGCTTAGGCATTACAGGGGCAATTTAAACATAACCCACAGCAACCATAGAGATAATACTGGACTTAACACCACTAGGTATTCAAAGAGGTACTAGAAAGCGCACTCAGAATACAGTTTACTTGGAAATAAATATTAGGAGATTATTAGGAGTACTTAAAAATCCTGATCAAACTTGAAAAAAAAGAGTGGATTAGCTCATCAAGTAATACCCATAAAACTATACTTAATAAGAATTTCAAAGTAAATATACCAGACAAGGATTTATGGATTAGGGGAAACCCTGGATTCGGAAAAAGGGACCTAGTCTGTTATACAGATGGCTCAGTTAAGGAAGGGAAGGCAGGAGCTGGGGATCTTATCCAACAATATTCCAAACTGATGTCCATGCCGTAGAAAAAGCCCTAAAGGTACATCTACATTATATCGGATAGTCAAGCAGCACCAAAGGCTTTACAGTCCTATAAAACAACATTGAGGGTACGGAATTGCCTTGATATCCTAAAACAGGTGGTTGCTAAGGGCAACAAGCTTACTTCAGTGAGGAAACAGGGACACAAGGGAATGAGATAGTATTTCACATGGTCAATGGTACCAGTTTCTTTTGTAGTAAGCCTTAAAAATGGCTACAATCATTTCAACAATATCTCAAATATTATCATAAAATATGATTTGAATTTTAGATGAAAACCACCAATCACTATAACACTGTTTACCTCTGTCACACAGTTTTCAGTCACTCTCTACTCAGTTTTTAAAATTTCCATCAATATACCCTCTCTAAATAAAATTTTGTGCAGAAAGGTCCTTCTTTCTCTTCTTTAACCTCTCCTCTTTGTTCCAGGATGTGAAAAAGAATAAAATGTGTGAATATTTTTATAGATTGTCACTCTCTAGCACTCAACTAATTCAGTTCCGATAAGACTTAGATTTTTTATAGTACATAGTTTGGTGGTATTTCAGAATCTCTTTACATTCTTTTTTTATTTTGTGAAGCTTCTCTTGAGTGTAGAGATAAAAATGGTTGATTTTTTCTATTAGAACCCCCTTAGTTTTTAACAAGTTGGATTCTCGCCCTATTTTTTTCATTTTTAATTCATCAAGAGCATATGGTATTTTGGTATGAAAATATTGGTCATGGGATTGCTTTTCTCGATTAAGTCAGTCATCTTTATAAAAACACAGTACTAAACGTTTCTGTTAGTTTCTCTTGACCGTAATGTATTATGGTGTCTGAATATATAGGATGTTCAAAATAATATGACACATTAGAGGACCCTTTGCCGTTTCAATTAAAAAAATAAGTCACAGATGGTGTAACTCGTTCCTTTTAGTAAGAATGTTCTCTGCTACTATTTAGTTTAAGTTTCAAGAAATATTAAGCTCTCAAAGCATTATGGGAAGCCATTATGCTTTAATACCAGATTAAAGATGGCATTTATCTGTATGTTGGCTGTAAGGGATCATGTTTGCTACTGATTTTTTAAGAACATCATTGTTATGAAAATCTCAAAGAGTTTAGCTTAATCACTGAGCTATAATAAACAGAATAAGGCTTTTCATCAGTTTAAAAAAAAAAGTTTTACCAGTCCCAAAATTTTAGTGTTAACATATGATCAAAATAATCTAAGTTGTCTTAAAGTGGACGCCTGGTATCCATTATTGGTGTTTTAATTTTTTTTTTTTATTGTGAATTTTCACTGTCAATATGTTGATTATAGCTCAAAAAACTATGTTAATATGTTCTTGTTTTGACATACTAATAGTGGACATATGGTGTTTTGTGATTCTAATGATTCACCCAGTATCCACTATTGAAATAGCTTAATTTACAGTTTTTTTTCTTCATTTTACTTTGTTGGTGGTAGCAAAATCTCTTGAAATCTCCTCTTGAATATTGAGAAGGTAAGTTTTAAAATATTAAGTTGTGCAAAACCTTACAAACAGTGAAGAAGAAACAATTATTTTGTAGAGTACATCAATTGATCGAGCTGAATTTCTCATTACTGAGGATGATATGTCAGATAGTGTGAAAAGACTATAGATGGATCCATGGGCGTAGGTACAGGGAGGCAGAGGGAAGTCACACTCTCCCCCTAGATTTTTGCCTCCTCCCTCCCCAAAAAAAGAAATAAAATCGTGAACTTATTTGTTAGATGATTTCTTTCTGGAAACATACTATAATTAGAAAGGTGACTTCCGTTTTGAGCCATGATAATCTATACTCAGTATGGGCATATCAAATATTGAAAATTATCAAAAGTAGGTTGTATTTTGCTAGGACAACAATTGAATCTTCTCCAATGTTCTGAGCATATTGAAACTGTTTTGTCGACCGTGAAAAATCGATTTTCAATAATATATTGTGATTATAGGTAATAATAATTTAAAAAGTAATGATTGCAATTTATGAAGTAGATATAAAATGGTGGTGTATGTGCGTGCGTGTGAGTGTAATGGGCTGTGGCCTGCTCTCCCTAAGCGAAATCCTGTCTACGCCCATGAAAATATCTAACAGAGAAAACAATTTCCTTAATGGCAGACTAGGTCAGTCATGGTATGAAAGCTTTTTAGCAGGGAACCCTAGCATTTCAGCTAGGGGTGTATACAATCCCTAACTGCCTCTAGAGCATCAGAAACCTTCAAAAGCTAAAAAGACTGGTTTACACAAGTTTTTGAATGTTTGAAATAAGTAAATTTAGACAGTATTTTTAACTCATAGGGATATAGTCCTGAGTATTTTGCTCATATTGGGGACAAAACGTCAATGTTTTCCTAGTATCTCATATGTTTTGTATATACTTTTGTTAACCCTTTGATGTTGTTATTGCCGCTTGTTTATGTTAATCCATCTTTTACCTCACCACCTATACTCAATTCAGTTTTACTCTGGCCTCCTCTTATCGTTTCCCTCACCAGTACACTCCTAAGGTGACATTCTTTTTTTCTAACTTGAGCACTTTGCTAACCTGGACACCTCTTGCGTTTCCTTTTTTAAATCATGAGAAGATCTTTTACGAAATCTAGGTTCTCCAACCATTGATGGAATATCTACAATTTAAATTGCATTGAAAGTAATCGTAAAGATTTTTGTCATCATCACATCCAATTATATAAAAAAATTAGTATAAATCGTCTAGCATGAGATACATGCTCACGGGACACCTCTTAGGGGACAAAAAAGTAGGACACTCCTGCCGGGTTAGTGGTCCGTATAGATTCTTCAATGCTATTAAGATTGCAATTTTTTTTTTTTTCAATTTTAAATGAGGTATTGGCTGAGAAGTCAAAAACCTCTATTACTTTTTTTTCCGGCCAAGACTCCCATTGGAGTCCTATACTGAAAAACCTCTTAAAGTATTCAAACAAAAAGGAGTTTCTCAGTCGCCTGAGAAAAGCTAGATGAAACTGATGATAACTGCGCTCAAAAGGAATATATTGATAACACTATAAAAGAAGACTTTGTTTTGATAATGTTAATTAAAAGAAAACAAATATGTTAATTTATTGGTCAAATTGTACAAGTTAATAGTGACGTGGCCGTGATGGTTAGTTTTAACCCAGTTAAGAGAATGAAAAATGTATTCACAAGAAATCATTCAAATGTTAACTCATATAATAAAAGAAATGTCGACAAGCTTCAGCTTGTTTTTGTTACTTTGTCAATTACTGTATTTTTACTTGAAGTACTTAAGTAAGTAAATGAGCGAATACGTACTAAGTAAATGTTTTCGAATAAGATACTTTATGTGAAAATTATACAGTTATATATTTATAACAGAAGTAAACTTACAAAAGAGATGTTGTATCAAAAGAGATCAGAATAAGTAAAGGCTTAAGGTAATAGTACCAACAGACAGGCCACAATTAATCCTCAAAGTCTAAATTATCGTTAAGGCTTCCATTACTATTTATCCTACATGACAACATTCTATATTGCCGTAATAGATAAGATAATGTTTTTTTATTTTATACCAGATCGGCCTGGTGGGCCTTACATGGTTGATTTAACCATTATATTATATATATTTTTTAACAGTTGATTATGGGGAGGGGGTATAGTAACGTACAAAAGACACCCCTAACTGTATACAATTTTCTTATTAAAAGAAAAAATAAATAAATAAATAGATAAGATTAATGCTTCTTAATAAAAGAGGAAAGTAAAATTAATAACAAAAAATAATGATATTGGTACACTTAAATAAAACAAACAATTGCCCTCTAATAGTAAAAAAGAAACAAGTTAATTTGAAAAAGGAATATAATGTTGAGAATACTTGTTTTAAAAAGTATTTTTAAGCAGGACGAGTTTTTTGTTAGAGTTCAAACTGCGTTTTATGTTAAAAATTATTTATATAACCACTACTAAATACATATTTACAATTATAATTAATACAGTAATTAGGCATTCTACTTTGTTTTATTACTTCTTAGTCCTTGTTTGTTAGTCGATAGAAGAAGATTTTGATAAATTGATATCACGAAAACTATAATATTAATTGTGTGCCTGCTTCAGAATAATATCAAGGAGTATTCCCTGGAGGAAATAAAAATTTTAAAAAATTTAACTTTCAAGCCTTTGTTCTCAACTCTTGAAATTGCAACTTACAGTCGCTAACCAATTGTAGTAATAATTTCCATAAAGTCGAAGATTAATGTTAAGAGTGAATTTCTTTTTATAAATTGATTCATACTATGTCTATAAATCCAATAAAATAAACGATTTTTTATTAAATAATACTAGTACAAACTATTTTAATTTAAATAATTGTAATTGTAATTGTAATAATAAACTAGATATGGGACAAGCTGTTTTTCTACCCTCTGGACACACGTTTGATTTTAATTAAAGGGTCCGAATTGAATACAGACCTGATGAAAATTGCTAGGAAATGATACTTAAGAGTCAACGTCCTGAGAAATGACTTCCTTAATAATTATCGACGAAAATAAATTTCTTTTGAAGTTCATAAGATGTAGGAATGTTATACATTGTTGTTCGTCTACCATTATTCACTTTCATATAATCCGTCTGCCGCGAAAAATATTTTAAAAGACTTTTTTTAGATCCTTGCCGGGCTCATTAAGGCGTAGGAGAGCGTCCCAAGGATGGCGGATGTGGGGATGGTCGGTGACAATTCCTTGGAAGTTCCTTTTGGACAAGTTCGATGGACTCGCTGACCAACTGAGAGAGGCCCTCAAGGTTGGTTGGAGGGTGAGACGTAGTATTCAACGCCCTACTCACATATTTTTTAGTTCACAAAATACCGCAAACAGCCATGAATCCTATTCTGAGGTTAACTTGTCCCCGGTTAGGGCACCGGAAGCACTGGAATTTTACTACCTAATGTTAAATCTTTTATGGAATGCATCATATTTTTACTAATGTATTCTAGCGCTAGAATAAATGAGATATGTGAGAGAGAATCACCTTCTTTTAAACCCAACCGAACCTTGAACTTTTCAAAATAATGAATACTGAATCGTAATTTATTAAACGTTTTGGTCATGCACATGCGTACAAGATTTACTTCTTTGGTATTCCCCGTTCAGGCAAAATAATACACAGCTTCTGGCGGTCAATAGAATTGTAAGTCTTTTTGAAATCTATAAAAAGGTGATGAACTACCCCGTTGTATTCCATCTTTGTCTGTAATATTTGACGTAATGAAAACATTTGATCAATAGTTGAACGATTTCGCCTAAAACCACATTGGTAAATATCCGACAACTTCTTCCTTCAGCTTATTCTGTAATTCGACTTGTTAAGATTAACGTAAATATTTTATAACATACAGAAAGCATTGAAATTCCTCGATAGTTATCCATAATCCGTCCTTGGTTCCTTTTCGTCCACTGGAATAAGAAGGGATTCCCTTCACTCCTGAGGCATTTTCTCAATTTCCCATATCTTTTTAACCAAAAAGAGTATTTTATAAACTGCAGCTTCACCACATGCCTTGATTAGCTCACTAGGAATATTATCAATATAAGATTTCAATTTTCTGATGGCTATTTCGACTTCCTCCTTACACGATTCTTCTATCAACGGTTCTGCACTCTAGTATTCAAAAGGAAGAGATTTACAATTCTTTCCCATATTCAAAATACTGTCACATTATTTCTTAACCGTATCCAATATATCTACCGGATTAGCTAAAATATTATTTTTTATAATTATCTCTCATTTCCGTCAGTACGGAGTCCCTGAATTTATGCGACAGGATAATATATATATTTCTCTTACGTTATTTTAGATTATGTTATTTCCTATTTCTATTATTATCTTCTTAATAAATTCTCTTTCTTTTATTTCTGAGGAATATAGACTCATTCTTTAAGGCCTGTAAGTAAGTAACATTGTTTTCGCAAGGATTATTGAGAGTTTTTATCTTGATGACTTTTCTTTGTTCGCACATTTTAAGACAGTCTTCATGCAACAGTGTTTGTTCTTTTTTAACTTCCCTGCTCCCAAGACACAAATCACCGACCTCTTTAAATATCTTTGTGATCCTCCTCTAAAAGTTTTACGGCTTCAAATCCAATTTTGATTTCGTGCGCGAATCGAAAGGATTTATTTTCGAGAAGGAAACGGTTTTCATTTCTCTTCTTGAAATTAAGTTTTTGTCAAATTTGCGTGATTTAATCTAGTTCATAATCTGACCTACATTCTTCCCCACGATCTCACGTTGATTATACTATTTTGTCATCTATCTTGTACCATAATCGATTGGATTTCGGGTTCGCGAATCCGGTGAGGACCAAATTTTCTTTTTCGAACCCTCCTGACGAAGTTATTGAATACATACATATAGGGGGTAGTTATTTGTATACCTGGTTGCTTGGTTTTTTGTTATTTTATGTTATTTGTGAATATACTTATGTGTAAACGTAGTACTTTTAATTATTATGTTTTTCGAGATGACCAATTTTATTAGTTGTATTCCATTGTTGTTACTATCTTCATGCAATATTCTTTACCGATTGTTTAATAATATACTTCTCCTCTTCCAATATTTGCATACACATATCCTAATATTATTTCGCGATAATTCATCGTAATCCCCACCAATTTATGATAGAATTCGTAATTAATTTCTTCAGCACTGTCTGAGAATGAATGTTTATCAGCGCGATTTTAAACCAACGTACTTGACATATTGCTACCAATATCCTATCTCAAAAAACTTTACTTCCATCAAAGTAAACAGCAATCTATTCATAATCAGAAACCCAGTGCCTAAAAAATAATTATCACTGCCTCTGTGCTAAATATTATACTTTCCTGCGGTTAGCGGGCCCTCCCTTGGCCAGCGCACCTCTAGCAACGCCACGATATCTAAATTGTATCCATTAACCTCGTTTGCAACCGATTTTAACCCACCAGCGGAATTCAAACTTCTTACGTTCCACGTCCCTATACTAATAACTATAATTTTCAACATGATGAGAGATAGTTGACCGTGGATAAATTATATGAGAAGAAGATGGTTGGGGGTGCGGTCAAAATATAACACAAATAAGTTGAAATAACTGCTTTAATAGTGCCAACGTTTCGGCTAGAATCTCCATCCTTCATTATAGCTGAAGCGAATCTGGCAGCCAAGTTGGCAGTGCTGTGGCAGCGCTTGGAACAGTCCTGATGAAGGCTGGAAATTCTAGCCGAAACGTTGGCACTCTTAAATAAGCTATTTCAACTTATTTGTGTTATATTTTGACCGCACCCCCCCCCCACAATCTTCTCCTCATATAATTTATCCACGGTCATCTATCTCTCATCATGTTGAAAATTATAGTTATAATTATAGGGACGTGGAACTCTGACCTGTCAATAACTGGTTCACTTTCCCTAAGGACATTTGGTTCTGGATATTGGTTCAACAACTGCTTCACTTACCATTGTACATTTGTTTTAAGGCTTAGAAATGAAGTTTCGCAATCGGCAGTCCTGAAAAATCGGTGATTCTTTTTAAGCTGCATGGGTATTAGAAACACATTGTCTAGAAATTTGACTTGAATCGGGAGTAATAAGTAATCACTACAAGAAATATTGCCTAACTTTTTTGGTGACTTTGAGATTTTATCCTGTTGGATGATCTAACCGAGATGCTCTATATAAGTTTTGAAAAAAATTAAACGCGAATGTGATTTTAATAATGGCATCAATAAAATTAAAACGAAGAGACCTAATCGATCTGGTTTTGTTTCCTGTATATTACTCGATTCCTCGTGAGCTGTTCTTTCTTAACGATTTTTATATTATAATACTTTTTAACAAGGATGAGCCTATATTGCAAACGATATAAAAGTTTTTTTTATATCTAACCCCACGGATGTATAGGGTTTGATATTAGGGGAGAGAGAGGGATAGTGATAATTGATCAAATCAATCCCTTTTACTGCATACTAAAGTTGTTTTTTTTACTAAGGTACATAGAACTAAAGGGTTTGATATATAGTGGGTAGGTAACTATAATTATCTCTTGTTTTGCATTTCAAAAAGCTTTGTAAGAATGGAATGAGGAAAGGGATACGCCTGAAAATTAGAATATGGGTCGAGTCTGCTATCTGATGATGGGGCTCATCAGATTTCCTAATTTCTGTAGTCAGTAAGTTTGTAGTACTCAGTCAAGTCTAAGTAAGTTTGTGTGTGTCTGCCATCTTTGTGGTCGCCCTATCGGTGTTAGTGCACTGAACCTGTTGAAGCTTCTTGGTCGTTGAAGGTGCTATGTTGGTCAGCATAGGTGTTCCGTAGAGGAGGGCCGGCGTGAGCACAATCTTGTAAATTGTTTGAGGTGAAAAGGGAGATTAGGAGAAGTTAGCAGGTGATTTAGCTTGTAAGACTTGGGCCTGATCAGCTTGATCTTCTGATTGCAGCGGCGAGCTAGCGTCAGGTGTCTGACAAGAGTGACACCCAAATATATTATGCTACCTGCTTGTATATACTATTCTCGTACCCTGATAACCTATAGACATAAGGGAGAGGACGCTTATCCTTCTGGAAAAAAACAATACCTAACGAAGAGTTAATTGTTGACCGTGAATCTCAAAACAAAAAAGTAACCATAATGAATAAAAAGAATTATAGAATGATAAGAAAATAACGAACATTATAGATACATAAATAGTTTTAATGAAAATGTATAGTCTAAGAATTATAAGAAGATAAAGGCTGTTTGAGAAAAAATAATATTAAAGTTAAGAGATAGGAAAGAACAAAACACAAAATACATCAATATAATATAACGTAAAATATATTTAATTAATAGTTATATAAGTCAAAGGCAGTAATTGGTAAATATGACAATAATAAGATGTGGGAAAATTACTTAATAACAGGGGAGGGGAGAAATAACTAGAAAAGGATAGAGAAGGAGAAGGTGTGTAAAAAGAAAGAAATATAACATACTGACTTGGTTTGCAGCTGATTTCAAAGTTAAAAACAATCTTGGAATTGAAGACAGAAAAATTTATGGATGCGTTACAAGTTGCATTACTTGTGTAGATAAAAGTAAGATGACAATAATAAAATGAAGAGGTGACAACAAATAATTTGAAAAATAAAAAAATCATAAAATATCTAGAGAAAAAAAACAATACAAATAAAGGATACAAATAAATAAAAGTAGAATGCCAAAAATTGAAAATAAATAATCTAAGGAGGAGTGAAAATTAAAAGCATTAACAAATATTTGGGAATACGTAAATGATAAGCTCTGTTAGTACGTTTTTAAATTCATGGAAGAAGGAGCTAGTTGGATAAAAAATCTTTAAGTGAAAAGTCTTTTGCCATGGTTACTGACTGTGATAAGTATTGAAGTTTTACCAAAATCAAAGGAATGGTTTAGAGGTAAGGAGTGTTCTGAAAGTTTTGAGCCAGAAGAATTATGGAAGGAGGGAGAATATTTATATTTTGTTATAAGGTCTTTTAGGAGGTTTTTGGTTTCACCAATGTAAGATGAATTACTATTGGGAGGGGAGTAATAGGATCGGTGTAAAAAAGGGATAGAGTCTGTAAGATGCGAGCAGAACTTTTTTTTATGAGATCTGAAAGCAATGCGAACGTTGGGTATAGCAGAATGTAAGAATCTTTGCATTTTATCTGAAAGAAGGAGATTTACCGTAGTGACTTGTATAAGGGATTGAATAGAAAGATTTAAAAACTAGATGAGATATTGAGACGGTCTTTGTAGTTTTTTATAAGTTATTAATTAAGAGTATCTGTTTAAAGCGGTGTATGTTAGTTTCTTGGGAATAGAAATAAGAGAGGGGAAGGCAATGATGGTTGAGATTTTTAGCTTCGTCAATTGTTTGATCGTAAGGAGTTTTAAGGTTAGCCTGAGTAAGTTGGTTTGGTATCAATCAGTGGGTATGGTGTTATCGGTTTTCTTTTGATAAAGAAAGGGGGAGAGTGATTATTTTTAAGTTATACAGTAAAGTTAAGACGAGTGTGATAAGAATTAAATGGAGATAAAATATGAGATATTTTATCTGTATTTAGGACGAGAAGAAGGTCATTGACATAGTTTTTAGTAAGCATTATGTCAACTGGAAATAGTGAGATAATCGAAAGTGGGGATAGTTTGTGTTTTTCACTGACTGCAACCCCGAACATCTTCTCATTATATTAAACCAATAACGAAATCAACTAATTAGGAAAAAAAGTATCTTTAAATTGTTCCAATGAAATCAGACCTTTATTTTGTCGAATCAACAATTCTACGCATGAGAAGGAAATTCCCAAGGAAGCTGCACATTAAACGGCTCTGTTACTATAGGTCGCAGCGTGATGCTACGTAGACTAAAGCCTTCGTCAATAAATGCTATATCTAATACAAACAGAGATTTTCGAATCAGACCAAGAGTTCTAGAGATAAACGAGTTCAAACAAAGGAACCGTTTAGCGGTATTTAGTATTAATACACCGAGCGTTCAAGACTCGATTAACACCACACTTTTTCTTCAACAACGTCGATGTGAAATCGGGTGGGTTCTAGTCATAATGAATGAGTTTCTTTAGTATTGAAATCAGCCTTGTAACCTTCTACAGTTCTTTCTTTCTTTTTTTGTTTGGCTTAAGTCCTACATTGAGGACTGATACAGCTCCAGAGTGGGAATGTCAAGATTCATTTCTCGAGACCGAACTGAAATAAATATTGACTGGCCTAGGTTGGAATCGAACCCACAACCTCCTAAAGCTCTCTGGGAAACCAGCACTTCCAGTTTTACTCTAGAGTACTCAACTCTGTAATTTCCATTAGAAAATGATTAATTAAAGGATTCTCATGCAGATTCTAATTTTAAAATGATTTTATTTGTGTTATTTTTTCAAACCGAAGAGTCCTGAAGGAAAAAATAGCCTATAACCTGAACCACCATTAAAAATTTCATCTTCATTGTAATTTTTACTGCAAGATTAACGCCACTTACCTACAGAATCTTTTCATTTACTGATCTGTTCCTAGCTGTTGCAGCGTGCTGCTATATAAACTAAAGCATTCATCAATAAACGGTTTTAAGGAGTTTTTTTGAGTCAGATAACTTCTTTTTCTTGACAATTCTTGAGATAAGCACGTTTAAACAATTAAACTCTTTAACATTATATAATAGTACAGATTTGACTTATAATATAATTAAGTTCTGGTAAAGCAGCCAGATAATTTCTAGAATTGGGCATATTTATCTCTATGTTGAAAACTAAAACAAAAGTCCACCAAGTTCAGGGATTTCTTACCATATTTCCCTTTTTCTCGAAACTATCCTCTTCGTGGGTTTTTCTATTTGGTACTTGATATTATATAATTATGAAATGATGTGACGAGGAAAATACGCCTTCGCCTGTTTTAGCGAAAGCAGTGAAGTTAAATATATACTAAAACAAGCCAACAAAGATGCTCAATTTTACTTTGAACTGTAGGCCCTTATGAAATAGCCGTTGAAAATGAAGGTGTGCCATGGAAAATACGTTGACCGAAATCACTTGACAGATACTGATAAAATTGACATGAGACTGTCAAGGTACAAATAGGGGGTTGAATAGCCCTAATTAATAGCTAAGTAAAGCCAGCAAGGCCATGCCTTTTTTTTTTTTCAGTTTTACGTTGAGTTTAATAGGAACGTCTGCCCTTGTAATCTAAACTGGAATAGAAGGCAGACAGTGATTGGCTCGTCCTCTTTCACACCCCTAGACATTAGGCCCAACTTTTTGGGCTTCACCTGTCCTGCCTCTTCCATTGTACTCCTTTCTCCAAAAGCACGAACCAGCACAATTAATGGGTTCAATTGATTATGCCCGAGCACAAATTTCTCTACAAAGACACAGTCAGGGAACCAAAGATGTTCTTCGATGTCTGAAACATAGAATTCAAATAAAATTTTAGTTTGATGTTTTAACATTTTTATGATTGTTTTGTGAAGAATGTCTTTTCAGCGATTCTTTGTTTAAGAACTGTAACCACATAAACATTATACTTGCACCCATTCGATGAAAAACTGACACCATGACTATCGAATAAATAAGGAAATAAACAGTAGCACCTTAGTGTCAACTTTGTTAAGAAGGTTTTTAGTGTGATTCCATGAAAAATGTCAAATTTGATATTTCTAGTTTATCAACATTTTTTGTTAATTTTTATAAATTTGTTCTACTCATTCTTTAATATTACATTCCCAGTGAAGAGGACAAAGTGATATATGGCAATAATGTATATTAAATCCGATATTCATTTTTCAAAAAAAAAAAAAATTACAGAGGAGAAATTAAAATATTATCATCGTATATAGTCAAAATTCTTCAAAAATTCTCACCCCATATATAAAAATATTAGGGTATATACAATATATATTATATATATAGACTTGAACAATGACCATAGAAATATCGCGTCAAATACAGTAAAACACAATAACTCACTGTTCAGTTTATTTCGGATGAGCATAAAAACGGTTCAAAATGGATATAAAAATTAAGATAAAAACGGTATTAAGTCATCCTATAAATAATTGGTATTGGTATCTGGTGGGGGAACTAGTTCGGCAAGTGGGCCTCCTGCTTCTTTTTACCAGCCCCTTGCGGCTACCAGGGTTGTCGCCGCGTTCTAACCAAGATGGGAGTGTCAAGATTCATTTTTCGAGACTGCCGAAAAATAAATATTAATTGTCCTAAGAGGGAATCGAATCCACAAGTTTCCGAACTGAGCCTACTAGTTGGTACCTACGCCACATTCTGCATGGCCGTCACGCCCCTTGAATTAAAAGAGATTTAGACGCGAGAATTGACATATTTTATGGAAGTACCATACTCAATAATAAGAGATTACCTTCCCTTTTTTAAGTAACTAGCTGATCGTCTATCTCGAAACCCGCTTTATAATGTATTTTAAATCTTTGCTTTTTATGGAGGAGTAGTCAAGAAAAAGCAAATTTGTGGTTTAACAGCCAATCTTAAGAATAATTTATAAAATAATCATTGTGATATGAAATTCAATATTGAATGGAGTACGATATAAATAAAAAATGTCCAAGATTTTCCGCTAATGACAGGGTCTGTTGCCAGATATAAATCTTCAAAAACCGTTCAGCACAGATTTCTGCTAGTAGGGTGGAGGGGGCTGGCTGCATTGCATAATCTCGCAGCCGCGGCTCAGTCTTCGCTCAAAGGGTGCACGGGACGTCACCATGATCTTCATATCCAGTGCGATATTTAAACAGGCAATGTACCTTCATATGTTATGTATTTTAATTTAGTTCAATTGGATTTGGAGTTAGTCGGACAGAAAAGGAAGCCTCCAGCTAAATTGAAATATAAATACAATTTGTATAATAATATAATATAACTAAACAATGCATGATTTCCATGTATAAAGCTATAATTTCTTGGCATGGAAATAAATTTCAATGAGTTTCAAAATTCAATTTCATGAGTCCCTTATATTCAATAAAGATATTGCTCTTTTAATTGAATAGTGGCACATTTGTAAAAAAACAGTTTTGGTGTTATTTTGAAATAGACCTGTTCCAAAGATGTTTACGTGGATAGTGGGTTTCTTTTTCTACTTTAGTTCCTCTGCAGACCACCCGACAGCTAATAGCATTGTCAAGAAGTAGCCACAGTCTACAATGCAATATACAGAAAATGTCAAATAAATATATTTTCTTTATTCGTCAGATATGCAAATATTCAAACAAAGACGTGAGATAAAATTTATATTAAGTATTCGTAACTGAACTAATGGTACCTGATCCATTTCTTTCATACTGCACCGTCCTAGTTATTTTACTAGTCTTACTCCTAGTTTCTATAATATTCACAGTTTGACTTTCTCATCACTTAAGAAATATTTTAAAATTTTCAATAATAAAACAAAACTACAGGAGTTGACAATTTTTATAAATATTCAAATAATCTTGACATTATTTTTATTTTCGGTGGAAACATTACGAGAGTCCAACAGTTAGAACGTAACAGGTGGTTAATTGCCGGTTTCTATAAGAGGGTGCTTAAGTATCCCCTCTTTTCTACAATATCGAATGTTAATCATGTTTTATTTTTATTAAAGATATGTAATATA
>NW_027110755.1:2928330-2939731 GCF_000696795.3 Halyomorpha halys | reverse complement strand
ACTATAATAAACTATAAAATATATTTATTTAATCGAAAACGAAAATTTGTTCGTAAGTAAAATCACCTATTTAAGGTAGGTTATGCCTCAGATGTTACAATAATGTTTTCTCTAAAATCGATTTACCGGAACTATAAATTTACGTTATAAATTTTATAATTGTTATATCCAATATATATATATTGAATACAATTAATAAAATCAATGTAACATTAAATGTTCTTTAATATTAGCTGTCTCATTCTCGTAAAATTATTGTGACAAGGCTTAAATGCTAAATTAAAAAAAAAAATTCACCTAAATGTTGTTTATTAAAATTAATTAACCACCTCTTATAGTTAGTAATTATATAAAATGAGTAAATATAAACGATGAATGAATTTGATAATTAAATAAGAGATGAAATAGCAAAAATTACTTATAATATGTATAATGTATCCGTATGTATAAAATATAATGTCGTTGGTAAGTTAAAAATGTTAGAAATATTTATATTTAACGAGTAAAATCGTATAAGGTATTGGACAGTACGAAAACGCATGAAGAAACTTTATTATGAATAAATGCTATCGTGTTTCTATTTTTATTATGACAATTAAAATTTATTACTTTCGCTAAGCCATATATGAAAATAATTTCTACTCAAAGTTGAGCAGTATGTAAAAGTTTTGTGATGATCCTCTCCTTATTAAATTTTTGCGTATAGAATTGTGATAAAAATTACTCTGAACTTGTTGTGTAATAAACCATTAAAATATGCATATTATAGAAAGCATTTACTGACTGCACCATAACTGTTTGCTTTACGACTTTTTGTGTAATGATAATAATTAACTTAATAAATGATTAATTAGTGGTTTTAAAAATCACAAATAATGAAATGTAACAATTTTTGTTACGATTTCATTGAATGATTCCGAAAGAAAGCCTTAAGCCTCTCAAATACTGGTGAATATTTAACATTATGTCACAGCTTTCCTTTCATAAATGGAAAAAATATATATATTTTGTATTGCATGTTTTCTTTATATAGTACCATAGACCAAGGTTTTCTTTCACTGTTGGGTTCATCCTGCAGCCTGTCTTAAAGTTACCTTACTTGTTAAAAAGTATACTCAGTCTAAATTACTTTGTAATACGTTTTTAAGTTGTGCTACATTCTAAACAATGCAGCGATAAGCTTAACTGTCTTCATGAGATGTACTATCTTTATTTGATTTTTTTTTATGTGAGATGTTTTCATTTATCTTTTTCTGTCTTAGGTTGATAATGCTTATATTAGGGTGGCATTAAAAAAGAACAACATAATTTTAATTTTTAAATATTATATTTATTGAAAAATTATTGTTTTACTTAATATATTTATCACATTCACACTTTGTTGAATGAGGGTTAGAGTAGCTAGAAAGTACATTTGAATTTAAATCATGAATGTAAAAATAAGGAACACCATTTTTCATGTTAGTAATGAATGTGTGTGATTAAGTCTGTAGATAAAGGATCTTCTGAATTCTGAACTAAGAAAAGTTAGGTCACGTAAACTCAATTTTAATGTTGTATCGTTTTTATTTATTTTTATAAATATAATTTTGAACCAAGTATTGTTATCAGGAAGTGTTGATAGCATATCAATGTAAAAATAAACCGGTTATAACTTCGGGTATCTTAAGAAATTAAGGAAGATATACTGATTTATAAATTTATTTCTAATCGATGAAGACATTGAAACTGATAAATCTAATTATAATAGCGTTGTGTCCTAGAACATTTCATAAGTTATATATAATATAAAGTATGAAAATATGTTAAGATTTAAGTATAATGAAGGAATAGCAGAATATGGTCTGAAAATTTCAGGTTCTGGAATAAATCTGAATAATCTGTACTTCCCACTTTTCACTGGTTTTAAATAGAAATAATCATAGATAGAGTGAAAGCGTATTAAGTTGGAAATTTAATTTTCTTTACCTTGTGTTAATATCAATATCATCTTGCTATTATTTAGTTGTTATAATTATTATATTGCTGTACTTATTTTACGGCAAGAACTTTCCTTTATTCTTATATCTTTCTACTTTATTTATTATATTTTTATTGTTTTATCCTGTTTATATGAATGAACACTAATATTCATTGATTTTGAGATTGTGGCACTTATTATTATTATTTAAAAAAAAAAAAATAAATAAATATAAAAAAGAAAGAATGTTAAAATCAAAGAAAAAAGAGAAAAATAACTTTTAAAAAAACAACTTTACTATTATCATGTATAATCTGTACATTATCATGTATAATTTTTGGAAAGACACTTTTGAAAATAGTGTCAACTTGAATTAATTTTGCCACACCAAGTTGCAACGACTATTTCTATTCGTTTAGGTTAAGGATGGCCAATCTTCTGCATAATACATTTTTTTTCACAGATGAGTTCAAATGCTCTATAAAACCATAAAGTAATATATTTATTTTTCTTTATAATTATTACGTTTATGGTTGAGGGCTGGAAAACTGAAATAAGAATAATCTAGGAAGTGCACTTTCAACTTAAGGCACACTACTTCACTTTAGAATGAGCTGGTTGGGTTATTACGAGTGGACTGTATGTAATTGAATTGAAAGAAAATTGTCTCAAAGTGAAGGAAAAAAATATATTGAACAATTTACATTGTTGTAGTTAGTGGATAAGAGAAAACATTTCAAGAAAATACTGTATAATTTTCATGTTTATAAGTTGGTAACCTAAAGGAAACATAGGTAGATTAGGTTAATTTTATGATTTTGTATTTAGGCCATTGAAGAGAGAAATTATTGATATTGAATAGCAAGGTGGCATGTTCTCTTTTATTATTCTTCTTTCTCCTGGCTTCCGTCGCTAGTAAGGGAACCGGGAACCACTTCCTGAAGTTATGTGCGTATCGTAACTTTGAACTTAAGAAAAGACAGAACATAATTTCTCTGAATCCCAGAAGAAAAATGGCCCTCCTCCCATCTGATTTATACCAATCTGCTGGAGACTGTTTTTTTATTATTGGCCAAAAGGGGGGGGGATGATAATGATGCTTATTTTGTGGGGGGGGGGGGTCATCCTTCTTTCATATTTTTCGTTTTAGACGAAAGTTCCTATTTGACTGGTAAGTTTAGTGAAGGGAAAGAAATAAAATAAAATCACGCTGTTAAATTAATATATTTACGTCAGTTTATTAAATCACCAATTTACATTAGTCAGAAATGATCTTCTGTACGAGAACGAAATCGTTTCATTAGGGTGGTACAGCTGTCAGAGAGTCTCGTTCAGTGCTTAGTGCGAAATCACTTTGGATTTCTCTGTTCACTTTGCTTGCTAAGAGTCCTGACATATGTTAATAATCATTTTAACAAAAATATACCTTTAGATGTAATTAACGTATAGACTTGATATCCGTTGTGTATAGATTAGAGTCGATGACCAAAACCAACACAGTAAGAATGAACATAGACTGATTGAAACTAAGTATAGCGGATTATTTTGCAGGTTATTATTATTGTGTGGATTATTTTTTTTTAATTTTGCCATTTTTTAACATTAAATATATAATACAAATCACCTCAATTTCCACCTTATCATGTATCACTTTTAATTATAGGCTTATGGCAATCTGTAAATAGTATCAATAAAATGACAAGAAAGTATAGCATATTAATTTTTTTTTAATTATCTTTTCCTACAAAAAAAAATTCAATCTCGAGAAGGCTCACTTTAGAAAAGCATTATTCTTCATTTATCTACAAAAAATAAGAAAGTTCTCATGATTATGCTAGCAGAAGAAGCTAGAGATTAAATCTGTTTCATAATGAAGTTGACGTCTTTGAATGCTTACGGTTAAAAAGCTTTTATGAAGTATTTTAATTTTCTGAGTACGAATATTATGATTGTAATTGACAGGAAATTAATACTACATAGAACCTTTAGATAATATCTGATAGATAATACGATGATATTCATCTTACAGAGATTTGAACGTTCCATTGAAAGCATATTAAAAAAAATGATACTAGCAGGAATTATATGACGTCTAATTTAGTTAATTCATTTTGTAGTGTTAATGAGCTGGGGTCATTCTGGGGTCACAGTTTTGGAGGATGTGTGATAATTTTTCGCTATATCGGGACCCCAACAGAGGATCTCTTTGAATAAAATGAGTTGAAATTTAGTATTTAATAAGGTTACTAAAGAATTTAATAAGGTAGAACAATAACAAAAAAGTGTTACTGAGTATCTTTGAAGATGTTGTTCTTTCCAAATTTATTTTTTGTTTATTCTCAGGTCTGTGTACCTCCAAATTGATTCAGAGGGATAAAAATTGGTATGTAGATTGAGATTTTATTAAAAAAAAAAAAAAGTGCCTTTCGATGTTCTAAATTTTTTTTGTTAGCCCATTCTATTTCCGAAACGTGTGATGTTGCCCCACAGTAACTATACATATGAATAAGACATGAAGGTTGAACTTCTCACTTGTGAAGGTTTAAGGACACTTTCATTTTCTGGCAAAAGATGAATGTGTTACTGAGTGAGTGGTAAATGTGTGTAGTTTGCTATACAAATACAAAGCTACTTTTATGGTAGTGCTTGACTAGGTACGAAGAACAAAAAGAAAATAATTTGGAATTGATTCACAATCCATCCCAATACATTAAAACAGTTGATTCTCTATCACCCTAATCCTTTTATAATTCTATTTTTTCCATCTCTTGAAAAACTCATTAAGTCCTAAAAAAAAAAATTGAGTAATATTTAAAAAGTTGCGAAAAATTGAAAAAACGGCGTGCAAACCAGCACTCCCATTTTTTTTTCTTACCTCCTAATTTAATTTATTAAACAGATAAAATATACATTTCTACATATTTACTTAATAATTTAATTATTAACACTAATTTATTTATTATTATTAATATATTGCCACATGGCATTATAAGGGGTAACGCTCCCATCCTCCGTAGCCTTACTTTACTTACCTTCTAAACAAACACTTGTATGTTGGTTGTTATACGTCATATCAAAATCACACAAGAGGAGATGATTACTCAAAACATATTAGAACGGAATCCTTATATAAGGATATATATAAACATATTATCGGAATCGAAATTTATTACATACATATAAGTAGCTGTTATATGTATAGCTGGTAGTTTGTAATTCCTTGGATACTAAAACCCCACTTTAATGACGGTCCTTTATAACTTTTGAAAGATTTATTTAAAACAGGAAGAGGAAACGTAAGAAAGTCAAATCGAGTAATAAAAAGCGACTAAAATTTTAAAAACGACGTGAAAAATTTAAAAATAATCTTTGCATAATTTTTTCTTTTTGAATCGAATCAACTTATTCGAAGAATTGAGTCATCTTTAATTACTTTGCGGTGAACCACATGTAAATTGCTATTTGTTATTCTTTATTCCCAGATTTTTATTTTTATTTATTTACATTTTTAAGTTTCTCAGTTTTATTGTGGTGATTTCGTAATGTTGCCTCAGTGCAAGACATATCATTAGATGACCACTACAGAATTTGATATAGTTAACTAATTATTAGCTAAGAAGAGAAAGTGATAGAAGATTGCTGTAAATCTTCTTTATTTTGAACTAAAATTCACATGCAGGCGAATGAAGTTAAAATTACATCTAGTCGAAGCTTACATGGAATCTTTTCAAAAAAGAATGGTGTTAAAGCAACGCAGAGAAAAAATAATGTAAGTTTACTGGTGCACTCAATACTTAAAATTCTACAAAACATTGGGAAATGAAAAACCACTCTACAATAAAAAAAAAATTTTTATTATCTTTATTGGAATTTACAACTGTACATAATTATGCATTTAGTAAATTTGATGTATATTATTACGGAATGATATAGGCGAGTAGAGAAACTATCCATTGGTAGCACTCTAACCAATAAAATATGGTCAGTATGAGCCCGGTAGATAAAAAGTCAGTTAATATTACTCAAATTTTTTATTACTTTAATGACAAAAACGTATTATTATAAGTAAAAATTGATGAGTCTGCAAAGTATAGTTAAGAGGAGTATAAAATGGTAGAGATTTTATGTGTTTTTTTCATTTATTTATTTAGTTTTATTCTTTTTTAGTATGAATGTGATTATTCATCACTATTACCTATTGCCCACAACCGTGTGGCAGATTGTAATGTCTATCAATAAATAGATAAAAATAAAAATGAAAAATACTTAAAAAACAATAGTTAGTGAATTTATTTCGGGAAATCATTATCTCAGGATCATGGTATGTAAGATGTCAATCAAATTGAAACTAGTTTAATGTGCTATAAAGTAGTTTTGATGTTCATGTTTATCTTTATAGGTTTAGTAGTAGTTTTGATAGTTTAGCAAGTATTATTAAAAATATAACTCCTACGAACATAAACTACTTTATAGCACATTAAACTAGCTTTAATGTAAGTGCTAAAAGACATCTACACTTAGAGTTCATATTTTCGTGAATTTACTTTAATTACATGATATTCTATTAGGTTTTCTAGTATTGTACGTAATTTTAACGATATGGAGCTGGGAATGAAAAATCGTTTTTTTTTTTAAGTTTGAAACAGCCGCCTTTTTTTATTTCTCCTAATAACTACATACTAGGCGGACTCATCAATTTTTTTTAGTAATTATACATAGGTTTCATTAAAGTATTTAAAAATTGGGATGAAATAACTGCATTTTTTTCTACTCTTGGACTATAAGCCTAACTACACGTATGTTGCCGTTCCCTTAATACGAGTAATGGATACTGACTGCACAGTAAGTCGGGCACGTTATGATTGTTAAAACACAGCAAGCTAATCAGGGATCAAACGTTAATCGGTTCTTCGGTTCCTCAAGTCACACACATATTAGCATTCAAAAGCTATGGTATTTAGGTTTGCGGTGCTCGTTGCAACTACTGACAGAGGTGAAAGCTGCATTGCAAAAGCAAATCAAACAGGGTTCAGTTCCATTCTGTTAAATTTTGTAACGAACGGATATGTACATATTAGGTTTTAATAGTATAAATTCTTCCATATTATACAAATGGAATGCAATTTTCGAAATCTATTTATCGATTCATCGTTTATATATTTTTAAATTAATTAATGAAATACCTGTTTCAAATAGAAATAAATTAAATTTTTGGGAGATATGCCTTTACTTCTTGATTATTACAAGCATTTATCAAACCTCTTTACTTTATCTTAACATTTGATTTTATTAATCTCATCACTGTATATTTCCATAACCCTTCAACATTTATTTTTTTCCAGTAAACTGTAAAACTTGTAATTTCGAGCGATGTATTAGCTTCCGGGAATGTCGATAGGATGTGAGATAATGGGCTCTACACGGTGTTACTCAACAAATAATATATTTTATCATTAAAAAACTAATTGGATTTATGAATGTAATCAATCGTATTCTGATTCTTTGCAATTCAATTATTATTTGAAGATATTTACAATTGATTATAGATAAATTAATGCTATAGAATTATTTCAAATTTAATTAGTAGCCCACGAGATACAGTTTTTTTTAAAGCAACAATTTATAAAAATTGGTCTGAAAAATCAGTATTTAGTGAATTTATTATTATTAGTTTGGCCCTACAAAACGTTGACGCGTCCAGGCCTGCTCAACCAGCAACCGCCAGAAGTTTCTGTCCTTCGCTGTTACCATCCAGTCGTGGACTCCCAAAACCCCTCGTATCGTGTGGTTGCGGATTCGAGTCAATCGAATTAGTGAATTCATCGTGGGAAATCTACATCTCACGAACTATTCGAGGTACAGATGTTTACTTGCACTCAAATTAAAGCTAGTGTAAGGTGGTATAAAGTAGTTTCTAACATGGATCTCCGCAGGAGAAGTATTTTTAATGACATTTACTAAAATAAATTGTTTTGTAGTTGTTCGGATAATGCTTCACGTGCAAAATTATTAAAATAAAATAATGCTTAATTGAAAAAAAAATATTAATATGTAAATATCATAAAAACTGCAACCGATACGAGGATAAACGTTATAAACTACTGTATAATACATTAAACTATCTTTAATTTGATTGCTGGTAGACATCTGTACGTCTGGTTCCTGAGATATTGTTTTTATAAATTAAAATTTTTGTTCGTACAGCTAGAAAGCAATATTAAGTGAATAACTACTACTTCTACGAAGATAAATGTCATAAACTACTTTATAGCACATTAAACTAGCTTTAGTTTGAGTGATAGTAGATATCTTTCTCATGGTTTCTGGGATACAGATTTTTTACAATAAATTCACAACTAATAATTTTTCAGTACATACTTTATGAAATGTTGCTTTTTAAAAACTATTTCTCGAGAACTGTTGAACGTAAATAGCTCGGTAAATTCACTATAATTTAAATGACGTTCATTAATTACATACAGTCAATAAATGATTTTCTATTATGTTTTAAAATAATAATAATTCGTTTAGCACCAGAACCAACCATTAGGTCTCATATTATTCAGTGTATGGAACTGCCGGTCTCGTTTGTAATTGTTATTTGTAAATTAGAAAAATATTATGGAAGGGAGGGAAGGGACACAGCTAAATGGTCTCAAGACGTATTTACTACGACGCCATTAATAAAATCAAACTGACATTGTAAGATGTACAGAGGTATAACTGTTTAATTATTAATTAATTCGCAAAAAAATGGGTAGTAATAAGTTTTCAAAAACTTAATTTTTTTAAATCTTTTACAGTAATCAAATATTATTGTTTATTTATTAAATAAATCAAAATTTGTATCCTTTTTTGTCTCAACACTTGTTATTTTTCACCAGTCCAACTTTTCGGCCATTTTAGTCATCCTCAAGGACATCTAAATTTTTAACAGATTATATATTCATTTTTAACACTTATAACAACAACATTATCACCAATAATATAACTTACCTTCAATTATAATTTCTTCCTCACATTCTTATATAAGAAGAATTAAATATTTATGATTTTAAATTATAAAAATAGGTAACTAAACTTAAGCTTAGGTAAGCTTGTTAATGATAAATATGACTCTTTAATAATTGACTTTTTAAATAGCCTTTTAATTTATAATAAATGAATGACCTGGGCAGAATAGCCTTCAAAAGTAACTCTAAATTAATGTGAGGAAGAAATTATAATTGAAGGTATGTTATATTATTGGTGATAATGGTGTTATAAGTGTTAAAAATGAATATATAATATAAGCTGTTAAAAATTTAGATGACCTTGAGGATGGCTAAAATGGCCGAAACGTTGGACTGGTGAAAAATTAAAAGTGTTGAGACAAAAAAGGATAGAAGTTTTGATTTATTTAATAAATAATTACCTTGTCTCAACAAATTGAAATAATATAATTAAATTATTGTTTATTTTAAAAAAAGGACACGAGAATTATTTTGTACATTTTTTTTGTTTTTATTTCTTCTGCATACTCTTACGACTAATATTCATTTAATTCAACCCTCCTATCAGCCTATACTTTGGAGCTCAACTTTTTCAACTAAAATAATTCTAATTTTCTTTTCTAAAATAAAACGCAAAACATTTCTAAAATATTATTTTATATATTTGATGTCACAATGTATCTGTCTAGAAGTGAATACAAATATTTTGCTATAAATAAAATTCTCTGGACCCAAAGTACTTTTTGATAAGAGTCTGGCAATTGATTTCATTTATTAATAATGGAACGGGTTATTTTAAAATACTTCTTCAGGAGATAGCTAAAATTATCAATGATAATAAAAATCTTTGCACACAATTCTTTTGCTTTGATTAATAGAGATTTTCATACATAAATCACTAATTAATGAAAAACAATAATCGTATATAGCACTATTTATAATCTATCGTACATCTCTGATATCCTTCAATTTAAAACCTCAGTGCATTCCCGCAAAACCCGCTCACGGCCTTCAGACTTATATGTAACTGCCCGTCAAACCGCAGCTTTTGGTAGATCTTTCCTCATCCGTTCCTAATCCCTATGGAATTCTATTCCCTCCTTCATTCGTAGTTCTAATACCCTTCCAACCTTCGAATCCTGTGTCTTCGATCACCTTCTGTCCACCCAATTCCGGAAAAATAACTATTGAAAGTTTCTATATTAACAAGATTTATATATATTCTGTACCTAATGCTTTAGATTTTCGTTTATTCTTGTAAATATGTATGTTAGCTGAAATTGTTCCTTTCAATTCATTATGTTTGATTTTTACCATTTCTGTTTTCTATTATTTATTATTAGAAGTGTTCGTTACCTTATATTTTATATGACATATGGTGTTACTTTATTTGTTCTATTCTTATTTCATATATTCTGTTAATTATTGTTGTTCATTTTTATCTTTTCAAATTCATTATTTTATTATATTTTATGACATTTTATAATTTCATTTTTATTTTTTTATTTCACTCTAAACCTAATTTTTACGCCTGTATATTATTCTAACGGGATCAATCCCAGAATAAATAAAGAATTTATGCTATGAATTACATATATTATTATTAATATTATTGTTGTTTAATTTTATTTTATCTTTCGATTTTTTCTTTTCTTTTATCAAAAATATATAATTATGTTTACATTAACTACAACAAATGGGTGTGTTATACAGATTATTTTAAGTAAGTCACTAACACCCACTAAGAATTTTCTGATGCTTGTATGCTGGTGTTGCAAATTATTATAACAGACATAATAAATGTTACTAGGATAGTATTTTACTTCGACGTCCAAGAGTTATTTAAATGAAAATAAACATCCACAACTTAGGGAACAATGATGATAGTGAACCAGTCAACTTTCTTTTCCAATCTACCATAGGGGCTACTTAGTATTTTCCAACAAATATAATGCTGGATGTGACAATGCTATAATTCTTATAACAGGAAAGGTTACATTAGATGTACCAAGGCTAACGGGTGTCGGCCTTAGTGATGGAAGTGAAATGAGGATGTGCAGTCCTTTCATTTAGAACTAAATACTTTATGATGAATGTAAATATGCCCTTTAATAGACCTCTGTAGGTGTTACCGATTCCCTACGTTTGTTTGTTCCTTTGTTTGCCATTCTTTAGAGAGCCAAATGTTCATAACCACTTTTTTTGGCCAAAATCAAGAATTCCAGTAACAGGAAAGATTAAACGATAAAAGTCAATAAATTTCGTTCCTTATGATAAGAAAGAAAAAATTGTTGTTTTTATACCCTCTTAGCCAAGAATAGAGTATAAACTCTACCTGTGTTCCTCAATTCATTTCCTGAATACAAGATCTTGACCTACTGACTAGCATATCCCCACTCAACCTTTTTTTCTTTATCATAATCTAGCTTCTTTATATATAGATTATATA
>NW_027110755.1:2919529-2928250 GCF_000696795.3 Halyomorpha halys | reverse complement strand
TATGTGGATGAAATCGTAGAACTTCAGACAGACATTTTGGACATACACACAGACGCCAGCAAGCAAGAACACAACACGGGCTGCGCCTTTAAGAGAAAACAACAATTACTATGAAGAACTTTTCAGACTCGATTGGAGCTCCTCGAATAATCAAGCAGAAAAACTGGCTTAAAAGCTACAGAGTATATATATTCAGACAAACAAACAACACATAACTTTCATTCAACACTTATACTGATAACAAAATAGTAATATATTCCATCAAAAACAACAAAATACTATAGACCCACTAACTGTAAAAATTCGAAATAACTTAATCAAACTAATGGAGTTAATGAAAGAGAAGACACCGGCAAAGACTTGGCTTGTGATAATCAACAAGCCATATGAATATCCTAGGCCCTTTTACTTACGTTAAAAAACTTTACTAGCTGACTTATTAGAAGAGTGGAATAGAAAATGGCAACAGTCAACTAGAGGAATCCAATACACAAATACATTCCGAACACCATCATTTCATTTTTCCTCGCATTCAAGTTTTTGGGATTTTTTTAAAGAGTAATTTATTGGTTAGCTCTTTGCCTTCATACCATGTTTTAACGAAAACATTATGAAAAACGTTCTAGAAAAGGAATGTCAAAAATTCGAAAAAAAATCGTTTGTTCACAAAGTAATCCTTCCCACCTGTAACAAAGCAACCTCGTTATTATCAAATTATTTTTCTGGATTATCTCTCAAGGACGTCTGGTGAGTCAATTCTTTTAAAATTTTTTGAGGTTAATCACTTCCATTTTTGAATGAATTATTCTATTCATTATAATCATTTTATCATTTTATAAGTCCTAAACAGGACTTATAAAAAACAGGGAGTTAACCAAACAGCCCACTGGACATGAGATAAGGTCTAAAGAGGTAGTAAGAAATGGAGAGAGATGGCTGTGCCAGAGAGAAGTGAAGATACACAAATGGATGACATGATTTCCCATATGAAATCATGAGGTCATTATTATTGTATAAATTAAAATATATAAGATTATTATTGTTATAGGTTTTTATAGTGCATGAATATGGAACAGTGGTCTCGAAACGTTGTCCAATATAATGAATAAATAATTCATTCAAAAATGGAAGTGATTAACCTCAAAAAATTTTAAAACAAATTATTCTTGTTAAATACAGTCTTTATATTTTTTTGATGCACATATGATTTTCTGAAAGCTCTGATCAGTACGAATAATGTTGTAGATATAAAGTTACGTAATAAATTCTTAACTACTTACATAAGTACAATAGTGAGGTTGAATAAATGCAAATGTTTTATTTGATAAAAATCCTTTTCTTTAAAACTTAGTGTCTCAAGTGAATCTTTTGTTAAGTTATTGATATCGCACTAATGCCACAACAAACAGCACAAATGAATAGTGCTTTACTTTACAAAAAAAATAAATTGCCTCCTTTTTAATTTTATTTCCACATGAAGCTTAAGAAACCTCCAAGTGTATCAAAGATATATTGTTTGATTTATTTATTTATATTACTATTTAATTTTAATTTTTTTAAGATCGTGTAAATTGTCGAGATAATTAATAATTTATATCACAAATAAACAACCTTATCAAAATATATTTCAAGCGAAAAAAAAAATTTCTATGAAATGTCTGATATCATAACGATTCGAACAAATCGAATGTTGAAGAGTTTTTATATCTGATTATTTTGATTCAAAGGTGCATACTATGGTTTAAGTACTACATTATTTGCTCTCCTGTTTATTTATAAAATTTCTTGTTCAAGATAAGAACAGGTCAAAATTGTTTAAGAATTGATCATTTATTACGATCTGATATCTGACAGATAAAATCTTACGGGTTTGAATTAGACTAACATGAAACAATATATGGAGGCGCCATAGGACACGCCAGGAGTTATTCTGGATTCTAGCAGTGTTTTATAATTTTTTCGTTCAACCATAAAGCTATATATTACCAAATAACGTAACAGCTTATTGATTTTCGTCTCCATGAACGTTCTTAAACATCATAAGACAAAATAATTAAGTTGTTTGACAAATAATTTAATTTTTGTGTTGGCAGAAACTGATTTACGATGTTAGGTCAATTTCCAAGAAAGCATCTGAATTTCACAAAGTTACTGCAGCTAGTAAAAAGTTAAATTTAAAATTTAAGTCTAAATAAGACTATTACAACATTTACTAGACAAACGGTCTAAATTGCCAATCCATTACAAAAGACTGATCTACATGACTATTATTAGGCCTTTCTGGACATACGGAGTTGAGCTTTGGGGCTCCACTAAACCATCAAATTCCTCCTGAATCCAATCTTTACAGTCCAAAATCCTTAATGCTCCTTACTTTGTCACAAATCAAATCATTCATCAGGACCTTAATGTCCCACATGTTGCCGATTTAGCCAGAACCAGATACCATTTCTTCCATGATAAACTTCCTAACCACCCAAATCCACTTGTTTCTAACCTAGCTTCTACTTCATTACCTAATAATTCTCCTAGGCGTCTGAAAAGAAGATCTTCTCCTCTAGCAATGTTATTGGAGTTCTATCAATGAGTAGATTCTCCACATGTTTGTATCATGGCACTATGTCACCTGCAACAAATTTATTTGTTGTATATATTTTTATACAGTTGTAAATAACAATAAATAAATCATAAAAAAAAGTGTGAATAATTTAACTGAAAATCATGCTTGAACACTTCGGAAACATAAATGAACTGAGAAACCTTGGTACAAATTATCATTGAATTTTAACACTTTAAATGATAAGTTAAATTACTATTTATTAATATTTATTACGGACTGATTTAGTTGTAGTCTGAGCACATACTACTGAATGATGAGATAGACTGTGGCGAGTAGGCTCATGGTTCACTTCTTCCTTACCCATCTTATAAAGTTATGTTCACCACATGTTATGTTAATTGTCATATTTACTGATTATTCCTTTTGTCTTATATAACATTATATTTTATTTATTTCATTACAGTATTTTACTTACATATATTTTATCTCTCCTTTTTTTCCCATAACTTTAATTTTAAATGATTCTTATTAAATTAAAATATTCATTTTTCATTATTCCATTTTGGATTATATAACTTTATATTTTATTTCTTTAATCCTGTCGCTTTATTTACATATTTAATTACATACATATATGTTTTATTTCCCACGTTTTTCATCATATTATTTTAAATAATTTTCATTTTGTACATATATTTACTAACCAGATTTTCATACGTATTTTATTATCAGTTCTTTCCTCTTACTTAATTTTATGATTACTTTTCTCATACAACTTATATCTTCGTATAATACCTTGACTATACTTGTCTTTCAATACTATTTAAGTACGTATGAGTTGTTTTATTTCTTAATCACTTGTTTTTTGTTCTTAACCCTGATGAAGGCTTGAAACCTTGGCACAAATAAATAAGTTTATAGTTACTTGTATTCTTCACTGGCCGCCCCCCCCCTCCCCAATCATCATTTCCTCATATATTGTCCATAATATTCGAGATGAACAAGTCGTTTCTTTTTTAAAAAACAATTTATCACTGGTATAAAGGAAAGAACCAGTAGAGCATAGAAACATTCTGCCCGAATTCGCAGTAATACAATGTTATAATGGGGCTCCACTATTTCTCAAATATCAACTCGAAATATTAACTTGAAATTGGAATACAAACTATTTGTTAACAAATTTAATAAAGCCTTTACTAATTGGTAAGGATTTAGTTTATGCGTTTTTGAACATTGAAAAGAATCTTTTCATGATTAGTACAAATTCTTTATTCCAGTTGCAATCATATTTCCAAAATGGAACCGTTCGCGAATTTAGCGGAGACTAAAGTCCAAAAATGAAGATTAGGTTATAATGAGAGTCGTACTTATACTATTAGGTAAGATGTCAATGAGCGAGAATAATTTGTGGTAAATGTTGATACAGCACTTACTTAAACTACTAACTGATGTACCTTTTCAAATCTTTCTTAGTCTAGAGAAGAATTCTTTCATCCATTCTTTTAGCTATGAACAGCATTAGAAACTTGCAAATATTTTTTTTTCTATTTCATGTTGGATCGCAAAAAAAAATTAGTAATTTTTTTTTCTAATTTTAGATAATCAAGATCTAACTCAACAGTTATCGTTCGCCAACGTCAAAACGTTTCCGCGATAGGAATGAAGTCTATAATTTTTTACTATAGAACATAAATTTGCGTTTACCAACACGTAAATTAGCAAACATACGAACGAACCTTGATTCCCAATTTGTCCCCGTCTTGAAGCAGAAATAAAAATGGCGTTCCAAGTGGGAAACATCATTTTGAAACGGGTATTAACTGAGACATTGAGAGAATGAGGCCGTCACTTTAACCATTCCCTTGAAGAAAAAAATGAGCGTATAATGAAATAATGAACGAGCGTATAAAATAATCTGTCAACTTTTTAAGAGAATAATTAGACTATCAATAACATTTTGCCTTATATATATCAATAACAGCCTTAAGAAGAATTGGATTCTCAGAAATAAATTAGACTATATTCAATGAATGAAATGGACTCTGGTTAGACAGTATTATTGAAATATCTTATGATGATGAGCCTTCATTCATTGGGCTACAGTAATTAAGTATTTTCTGTA
This sequence comes from Halyomorpha halys, assembly GCF_000696795.3. Lineage (NCBI taxonomy): Eukaryota > Metazoa > Arthropoda > Insecta > Hemiptera > Pentatomidae > Halyomorpha > Halyomorpha halys. The sequence continues at coordinate 2,923,568 of NW_027110755.1, read as the reverse complement.
ACCTATTGGACTACTCAAGAAAGATAGGCTGTTTTTCCGAGTAGCAACTTCGGGACTGGAGTGGCACCGGTTCGATTCCGGCAGAAGTGAACATAGACGTATATAAGTAAAAATACTTCTTTTCGTTGTTTAAATGAAAATATTTAATTTAAATCAATTAAAAATATTTCATTTCGAACATAAAAAATAAAATTATAGAGTTTATTTAACAAGCTCAAGCAAGAAAAAGTAATTTTGGTTTGATTTTATTATTTACTTATATACCATTCAAAGGTAAGCGTTATGGTTTTACTTAACTTTGGGGTTTCCCAGGATGAATATAAATGTTGTATATTTAATTGCTTGTGTTGTTTGTGTTGTTTGCATTCATATAATGAAAGTGATCTTATACTCCTAAAATTATACTTCAAATAACAGATTGTAATACTTCATTTAAAACATGAAAAAATAGCACATTAACCCTTTAAATGCTAAAGACGGTGCGAGGTGATTACCTCATAATGAGTAAGTGATTTTACAAAACTCCCTCTTCTTTTTTTTTGTTTATTTTTAATAGTTTACCATCTTACTTTTTGACACGCCACTGGTGCAGTTAATAACGTTTTTTATTTTAAAATAACTAATATATTTTTTATTTTTTTAAATGTTATTGTAATGTACCTTTACAAAAAACATATTTTTTTCATAACACAATTTTAAAGGTTCGTTTTATTGTGATTAAGTTCAAAGTTAACAGCCCCATCCGCTTAAATTTATACAAATAAATAAGAAACGTTGAATCAAATGTAACCTGTGAGTGATTTCAGAAGTAAGCTGTTCTAGGATAAACATAAGAGCTAATAGGTTACTTATTTAACGAGATCGCTTTTAAGAAAATACAAAACGTAGTTGGTTGTTAGGCATATTATAATTACTATTTATAAAACAATATATATTTTGGAAAAATAAAACTAAAAACACTAATGAAACAGTTCAAATAATGAGTTAATCAATTAGGTTATATATATATATATATATATATATATATTTCTATGAAGAAAGGAGGACTGATCCAGTATTTCTGCTAATAACCAAATGTTCTCCCTTAAAGATTTATGTGCTTAAAAATCAGATGAACAAAAATAAATTGGTGAATTAAATAAATGAATATTCAGATCATGCGCATATTGTTAAAAAACATGAGTATATTATTATATCCTTTCGATTTAAGCATTGACCGCATATATGCGGCTGGAGCATTTAAGATGGGTAAATAAAATATCTGTTGGTACGATCACGAAGGTTCTTAGGTTTAGCAGTTGTTATGAAGTACCATTTCGTGATCAACATTTGTACAAGAAGGTGAAGTAGTCAGGGTCGTTTTTTCATACATCACACTCAGGGGTCAGGACCCCATTCAAATATTACTGGTTTACTGTACCACTCTGTTAACTAAGAGAGTAAATAAATTTTGAAGTTTGTTTGTATTCCTAATTCCTGAACTTAGTACTCTACTGCCTTCACCAGTAAAATGTCCCTAAGCCATATTCATACTAATTTTTTTTTCTCTCAAAAACATCGAAGTGTACTATCATGAAAGAAAGCGTTTCGCAAATAGTGTTTTTAAAATGCAGGTTACTTAGTGGATATTATTTATATTAAAAAAAAGAAGATAAAAAATGATATCTGAAAGTATGATTCATTATTGATATTGTTATGATTTTTTTTTTTTTTTTATTACAACCAGGATTTGCTTTTTTTCTTAGATAATAAAGAATAGTATTGATATCAGGACAACGAATTGACTTTTAATGGGCTCAGTGTTTTTTTTCTTTGATTGGCTCAGTTTGATTTATTAAACGTGATTAAACTTTCGGGATGATATTTTTTTTTAAATCAACAAGCCAAAACGCATCTCTATGCACCTCACAGCGAAGGTGAAATCGAGAACTTTCTATTTGAACAGGAAAGGCAGCAAGCAGCGAAAGTTTTCGATTCAGAAATCGTCGAACCAGGCTCCCGAGACAGACGAAATCATCTTCCTCTTCAGTCGGGATTCAGTGGGGATTTTAGTTACTCCACTGACTTTTTAATAAATAGTTGTATAGCTCATGAGAACAAGAAACCTTAAAACGAGTATTTTTTTTAAATAATTCAAATAAGAAATCATCTACGATTTCACATAAACATCCTTTCACCTAATATGTAATTAGATGTGTTCAGTTGACACTATGACTAATTCAATTTTAATCGAAAATGAAATAATGATATTTTTTAGTGTAGGTATATACGGCTAACTTGGGTCATGAAACACAACTTTGAAAAAAAAAAGTACAAAAGAAACACATCATTTTTAAGTTGACAGAGCACCTAAGTACAATTGTTTTTATAGAAGCAGATCTAAAGAAGGAAAGGCCTGTCTTTTAATCCTCCCATGATTGCCTTTCATTAAATATTCTTCATTTCCTTATTAATTAATTATACAATTTATCTCTGAAATATTCATCATGTCAGAATCAAGAATTATATTAGTTAACTACTCAGAAAGTGATTTCGATGATTAATCTTCATTTAGATGAAAAGCAAATATATGGTCATTGGTCATAATAACTGAAAAATTCGGACATGGTTGACCTGTTAAAATATATACCCCCAGTCAGTCTTATCTATTGTATAAATGTAAAAGCAGTAAATGAAAATACATCAGCGGAATCGTTTGTGTTGTTATTTATTAATTACAATTATGTAGTTTGATTGAAAATATATTTTGAAGTACCTGACAATTTTTTTTATGTATCATAACAAGGATAAAATATATATATTTTATCAAAACTTCTAGAAATTTTCAACAGCATCAATTTTAAAAAGTTTTGTTTTTAAACACTTAAAAAAAAAATTAGTTGGGAGGAACCTGCTGTATCTCTTTTTCTAAGACCCAGATGCTTATCCGACGGTCCTTGTACCGAATGAAAATGTTGAAACAAATTTTATTTTTAATAGAATTATTTACTAGTCTGAATATTAGTATTTTGTTAATATTGATTTTTTATCTAACATTTTAATGTTTTTATTTTTATGCTTACACTTTAAATTATTAATTGAATGAGATATAATAAGAGTTTAAACAACAGGTAAATAACTTCGGCGGAGTATGTTATAGTGCTTTCAGTGAAAAAAATCTTAATGATTTCGAAGTAAATTATGAGAGATAATGACCGAATGAATAAAACACGAAGATGAAAACAAGTCGATTCCAGCAAAAACTTCAACATTTTATTTCTTAAAAGTCCTAGATACTCCATGAAATCTAAATAAGTATTTCGTTCTATGAATAACGAAATATTGCTTTTACGTCACGTACAAAGTTGCTTGAAATCGAGTCCGCTAATAACTAACATAAAACAGAGAATATTTACTTTGAACCGAAATAGTGTTTAACCGTTTAGCATTTAAATGTATTCATGAACGAGTACACTAAATATTAGTGTAAACTGTGGTTATTAGTTTGACACATTAGCAATTGCTCTTACTAACCTTACAGGTCATTGTTTGTTCTTATATAATAGGTAATAATAACAATTAGGGCTTGTTATTTTTCGTAACCTTCTATATTTTTTCAATCCATCAAGGAATGAATTTCTACACCATGCTACCAAATGGAATAACTTCTAGCTTTTAACCAGGAGTACTTCTGATCAGTTTAAGTGTATATTTATCTGGGTCAGTTAATATCATGCACGGATAGAGGAGCAAAGGAGGTCCAGAGGAGATTGGAACTCGGCTGGAAAAAGTTTTGGTTCCTCAGGCATATAATGAAGGGAAAAACAAGTATTGACCTTAAAAGGCCGGTATTCGATAGTTGCATTGGTCCAGTGGTCACTTATGGCTGCTCAGAGAGGTCACTGACTATAGCTCAGGAGAGGAAATTACAGGTGTGGCAAAATAATATTGGAAGAAGTATTGGAGAGCTGTTAGGGACAGAAATGTCTGAAATGTGAAATGAAAAGAACTCGCCTCCCAATTGGGCTGGTCACTCCGGGAAGTGCTGACTATTACTCCC
>NW_027110755.1:2916370-2919329 GCF_000696795.3 Halyomorpha halys | reverse complement strand
ATCTCCTTTAAATGTTTATATTGTATTTTGTAATGATTTTAATACATTGCATAAATAAAAGGCTATTTCACTTCACTTCTGATCAAATTACAGTCCTATCCACCGCAAATAGATGATAAGATATATATTTAGTTATAACTCTTATCAATTCTCCCCCACTCTTCTCAGACTCCCTTATTATTTCATAAACTAATGATATAATTTTTTTTTTGTCTAATTACTATAGATAGTAAACTAAATTCGGCCTAAAACTATAGACTTTGGGCGTAGTATCCTTTGCTACATTTCTGTAAAACTTTATCGTTTAGTCATTTATTCACGTATAACCGTAAAATTAAAAAAAAAAATACCAAGTACATAGGTCATTATAGATGTTTCAAAATTTGTTTTATTTTTTCCTTTAAATTCTCTTATCTTCTTCAGTGAAAATTACATTGTCTTAAAAATATCCTTCTGGAAATTTTTATTGAAAAGATACCTAAATTACCAAATTAAAAACATCTTTATTGAAACGTAGGTGTATCGAGAAAGAGGTTATTTGCGTAGGTAAGCGAAAGTATGCGACGGAGTAAGATGAAATTGATCCTAGACCCATTTTACTCTGGTCTCCTTCTTTTATGTAATTTTATGTTCATTGGAACGAGCCTTTTTCGAAATATATTTATTCGAATTGAGTGGACATACGTGAGACCAACTTGGTATGATATTTGATATTATTAATTTGACAACAGACAGACAGACGGACAGAGAACAAAACTAGTTTCTTGATCTCTAAGACAAAGTGGAAATTTTCGATTTTGAGGATATAAGTTTTATTCATTTGCAGCAAGAAAACAGACAGAGCTTCTCTGATAAGAAAACACACAATAAAAAAAAAAATTAAAATACCTACACTGATTACTATGATATAGTTGTTTTAGTAATAAAATTAAAAACAAAACAAAATATACATAAATCTATAAAAATATTTCTGAAACTTGAGGTAGACCTTGGCTTTTCTAAACATTGCAAGCTGGGTAAAAAAGTCAATTTTTTCATATTTGAAAGTCTGTTATCACAAACTTGCGTCGATTGTCAGTCTAAGCATTAGTATTGCTTCCTTAATACCGAAGGTAAGCAAAGATGAAAGAAGTGAAAACAAATTATTTGTTAATTTTGATAATTTCAATTTGCGTTTTAAACGTAGTGGAACAAATTTGGTTTTGACTCTGTTGGACTGCTTATCTGTTATTAAAATCCATGTGTCAGGTATAACCCTTACTACCGTCAATTCGGTTTTGAAAAAAATGTATGGGTTTATATAAGGGTTGGAATTTTGATGATCCCTCATCAATTTTATCAAATCCCATCCCACTACTTTTGCTTTCTAATGTGCAAACCTATTTTCTTTGTCACATCTATATTTCAAAACGGGTCAACTACCTTTAGATTTGTGAGTTATTATTTGATGTCTCACACGATAGAGCTAACTGATTATCTTAGGTAAACATTTACATTATATTATATTCCTGTAAAAGGTATTAGTCTAAATGTAAAATAATTTATATTTTCTAATCAAATAATTTAGCTGTGATATCGTATTTTTTTTTTAATCAATGGTCATAATACCAGCAATAGGTTTGTTCTGGCTAACTGTTTCATGGACGAAAAAAGGTAATTTTATTTCAATTTTCACACTTCCTCTTCCCATTCGTCCATAATCTGTCCCCTTTTCTTCAAATAAGAACGAGTCCAACTGGTCACATATAAAATAATTAAATTCACTTTTCAATTTAATTAAGGAAGATGACTATACTTCAAACTTAGCTAAGATATCCAGTTTTATTGATATGCATAATCAAAATATTTGATTGGAACATATCGGATGTCAGTTTCAAGAGTATAAGGTAAATGAGTAAAAATAAATTTTAATGATATTTTTATTCAACATAACTTCTGCTTGCTTCAATACATTGCTCATCATGAAATCAAACACTTGTCACGTTATACTTAAATTATTGCGTTGTGTCAATATAACATACACAATAACGTTAACATTTTCAAAAAAGGGAATGAAGGATTAGAGTTGTAAAACCGTAAATATATTCAAAACTATATTCATACTCAACAAGATTTTTATATCTTGTTTTCAAAGAATATTTTTGGGTTACAATAAAATAAAAAATGAAATTTTCACTTCGGAAGATCGTTGAAAAAAAAACTCAAACAGTAATTAACAATTTAATGTTAATGGGCCAACGTTATGCCCCACTTTCGCAGGGCTAAAAAAGATACAAACAACTAAAATAAAATAACAAAGTAAGAGAATAGATAACATGAAATAAAAGTAAACTAAGTTCTGGATAAATATTATTTAAAATGTGTGAACATTTATATAAAAATGGATCAATTAAATTAAAGAAAATAAAAAAGTAGATAAAAAAGAAATGTAAAAATACAGTACATACTAAATGATGGAAAAAAGGAACAAGAATAAAAGTCAAGAAAAAATAAAATAATGAACAAAATATTATTAATGAAAGAGCTGAAAAATGAAACTGAAGGCGGATGAGAAGACAGGCTGGAGGAGTGTAGGGGGATAGACGGTTGACAAATACTTTACATTTGAAAGCAAAAAGATATAAAATAATATTAAAGTAGTGAAAAATGCCCAAATACATTGGGTTGCTACAGTACATAGCATACCCATGAACCCATTACGGGACTGATACAATATATACAATACATATATTTACATGATACATAAACCAATTTATTTTTCTACCTTTTCCTTTTTCCAACAATAATCACACATAGTATATTTATTATACACTAAATACTATATATTTTAACTTTTTATTTTTTCGTTGTTGACAATTTTATTCTATTTAACAATATTATTCTATACTAAATAATTCAAAAACACTATCCAAATTATAGTCTCAAAACATTTATTTCATTCACACGTCCAACGTTTCGG
>NW_027110755.1:2908280-2916075 GCF_000696795.3 Halyomorpha halys | reverse complement strand
GGTTAAATGATATGTCTCATAGTAGATTAAGATTGTCCCTGAAGATGGCCGAATTGGCCGAAACGTTGGACGTGTGAATGAAATAAATGTTTTGAGACTATAATTTGGATAGTGTTTTTGAATTATTTAGTAAAAAATTGCCAGTCTCAAGAAAGAAATTTAAGGATTATAAATAAATATTATTCTATTTATTTGACCATTTTATTCTTACTATTCCACTCCCTCATACCTACCCTTTCCAGTGATCTGCAACACACGTTTGATCTGTTACAGAAACTAAAAAAATTATCATTAGGTGGTAATGTAACAATAAATTAAAGATACAATAGTCATAGCAGTAGATCAGTTGAAAAAAAAAAAAGTAAAAAAGTTTAATAAAATAATATATAAATTGTAAAAACAAAAGGTGAGTTAAAAGAAATAATTAAATGAATAAATAAGTTAAAACACAAATAAACAGGTTAAAAAACTAAGCAAAAACATAATGAATAATATCAGAGCTAATTCTCAAGTAGGTGATGATGTATGATGCCTAGGGAGTCCAAATTAACCCGCCAAGATAACTATATCGCTCATATTAACACCTAAGTATTTTAAGAAGCCACTTTTTTTATTTGTAATTGTTCCGCGAGATCCAAACCAGAAGGCTCTCAAGGTGAACTCTCCCTCTCTGAAGGTCTCGCGGAATTGTTCTATGAGGAAAGGGACGCATTTTTCATATATTTCCTACTTTTTCTTTTCCACTCCACCCACCTGGTCGAGTTCATCATTCGTAAATCTCCCCGTCCGATCCAAGACCAGAACCGTGGCTTTGGTTTTGGAGAACACATCAACCTGCGTATCACATCTAATATTACAATAAACCTCGTCGAAGCAGCTGAAGTCTTTTTTTCTTAGTAACTTCTTTAATACGTCTTTGACCGTGTGATGTGGGCGTGTTATAAGGCCCTCCTTATATTAACAACTCCCTAGTTGTTGGGGGCATTTTCCCAGCACATGGGCTGGTGTTTTGGACTTTGCAACAATGGGACCCAACTTCTCTGCTGTCCACTGGCTCGTGGGACAAAAATTCCATTTACCCCAGACATATTTTTTCATGAATGTCTTGCTAATACTAATGCATAATTTTATAATTCCATAATTTTAAATAATACTAATATAATTTGAGGATGTCTATATTTTCTCATTATCTTCTAGAATAATAATAAGATGTTTATAAGACATTTTATTTTTCAATTAAATAGTCACTCTTGGGTTAAATATGTCCTATTTATACAAATTCGGCAGGAAAAGATTACGTATATTCGATTGGGTTACAATTGATAACCACATCTATATCAGATGCGACGATTAAGCAAGTCTGACTTGCGTTTGAGAATGAAAAAGAATTTGACTGTCAGTGTAATTAATATCGAAAAGCATTCTGAAGCATAATTAATAAGCAAAAAATTACAAAGCTGAGTGTGAACCTAAAAAGGAACAGGATGTAATTGTCCTTTCTGAAGTACAAAAGAGAGTGAATCTGATTACTATACAATGCTCCTCACGATAATATATATCGGTTACATTATATAATATCAGATAACCGTTATAATATCTATAACTGATTAAAACAAAATGTGAGGCTTTGTAAAGACAACGGTCGAAGATAATGGCTATTGTTAAGGGTATACTCCCTGAGAAGCTGGGAGCACTTTCTTTACCGTTTGATTTACTCCATCGAATTACTGATATCAATTAAGTTTGCGATCAAGGGTCATCGAACTCCTATATGTAGCAAAACATAACAAATGGTTATGGTTCATAATTTATAAATATAGTAATTGTTTATAGTAGGGTGAAAATGCCTAAAATTGGTGAGCATTTTTGGACTTTAGACCCTAGGCTTGACCCTGTCTTAACCAAATCACTTCTAACCACCTCGTCTTACCCTTAACCACCTTTGACCACCCCTAGTCGTCTAAAACCCCCAAAGCCAAGCCTAATCCTCCTAATCCCCTTAATCCACCTAAAACCATCTTTAACCACCTCAAACCACTATTTATTAATAGCATGCTGGTATGTACCTGTTTATACAGGTTTAACATAACTTGCCTAGTTCGCTAAATATATGTACATATATTTAAAAATAATCAGTTCAATTAATTGATACTAATTAATTAACTTTAATGAGTAATTCCTAATTAATTAAAGTTAACTACCATGATGGATGTACTTCAATATATACCCCTCCCCCACAACGAAATGTAGATCGTGCAAGTTCGAACCTGTTTCGACATGTTTAAACAGGTTCAATTCACATGCCTGGTCCGCACAATAAATTTATGTATTTTGAGTTAATTATTTATGATTAATTAATTAGGCATAAATAATTAATCATGATTAATGAGTAAGGCATAATTAAATAATTAGTCATATTAAACTAATTTCTGGCGTGGAGTGCATACTTGAATATGAGATCGATGCCGCAATCCATATATCATACAAGTTCGGTCCCATTTTAACAGGTATGATCGTCTTTAAGTTGCTTGCCTAGTCAACAGAAATATGTACATATAAATTAATTAAACTATCACTAGTTTAACTTTATTCTACTAATCGATTAATTAATAGTCATAATCGATTAGTAAAATCAAGCCCCCATGTATGTCAACGCTGCAACATGGGGGCTTGATTTTACTAATCGATTAATTAATATAACTATATATCATTGAAATATGAGTACTTCGTTGGATAAAAAATATATCATTACGTCTTTGGTTGAAAAATAAAATTTAACTTATTCGAACAGAATAACCTCGTTGGAAGAAAATATAACCTCTTTGGTTACAAAAAAAAACTTAACTTATTCAAATATAATAACCTCGAAAGAAAAATATATCATTACCTCTTTGGTTGCAAAAACAAAACATAATTTATACAAACAGAATAACCTCTGGTTGAAAAATAAAACTTAACTTATTCAAATATAATAACCTCTTTGGTTAAGGAATAATATTCAACTTATTCGAATAAAATAACCTCGTTGGAAGAAAATATAACCTCTATGGTTAAAAAAATAAAACTTAACTTTTTCAAATATAAAAATCACGTCGGAAAAAAATATAATCCCTTTGGTTCGATTATGAATATCAAATATAAATATAGCGGAAGTATAGAACAGGTTACGACATGAATCGTGCATGTTGAAACCTGCTGCAATCCTGTAAAAACTTAAGAGTCCACGCCCAATCCCCACGCAACTTGATCCCTGCAGAGCAATATATTTTTATACCACTTGTGGTTGGTTCCACATGCGCATCCCCCTCTAGCTAAATGTGTATATACGAGGAATATAGATTCCTTCACGCTTTTGTACAGACTTAGGACTGTCAGGAGCCCATATGAACACTGATAGAGAACCTTATATATTTTTTCTCCCCCATTACAACTATTATTATTGTGGGTTCCACAAGTGATTTAAAAATATATTGCTCAACAAGGATCAAGTTGCCCGGGGATTTTGTGTGTCCTATATATTCCAGCACACCCAAAATAAACTTACAAGTTAGTGCGGAATGTATTGTGCAATCCCGATGGATTGAATTTCGAGAATAATTACTTGTTTAGTAAATCACTTTACTAACCAAAGTATAAACACTTGGCTCACGTTGTATCAAATCTTGAAGACGTCGGTTTCTATCCATTTGATAGTAATTCAAATATTCTACATCCGAACGAGGCCGCTATAAATTCATTATTCATCTTCGATGACATCGCTTGCGATAAACAAGATCGAGTCAGAGCATACTATTGTATGGGTAGACATTGGGTAGTAGACAGCTTTTATCTCTGTCAGAGCAACACGCGCGTACTAAAACTATTAATTCGTGATAATGCAAACTTTCTGATAGTATTCAGACAGGATAATCTCAGTACCAAATTAAATATGGGTTTATGGTAATTAATAAAGCCCATCACTAAATTGTCAACAAGTGGAGTTAGACCAAATGTCTTTCCAACATCGGCCACTTATTATGGAGAGTATCCACCAGGAAATCAGTCAATATGCTTCTACACCACCAGGAGTGGAAATTGTTTTCACATACTTGGACTAGATTGGTAAGGAGGCAATAAAATATATACTCAAATTCACAACAAATCAAACCGACGATTTAAATCAAATTTATGGAATTTGCTACAAAGGGGAAATTTTACTCTCTATGACACGGTTATATCCATCAAAAACGATTGACTAGATATGAACAGGTCGATGTATAAAATTACTCCAGGGCTTTCGGAGCTACTGTTTTTAAAAGACCCCGATATGGATAAAGAACAAGAAAACGATAAAGAAATATATAAATCAGTCTTTAAGAAGAGCAATGGGCATAGAATGAATTATAGCACCACAAGGTCAGTACTTTTTCAAAAGGGAAATATCAAATACAGGAAAGTGATTGCTAAGTTTTTCCGCCGAAGGAAAAAATCAAAGGTAAAGGTTATAAATATGAGGACCCTAATCGATTGGTTGGAAAACTGAAATTTTTACTGGAATCACATGGACCAAAAAAAAGAAATAGTAAAAATTGAAAAAAGTTATCGAGATATGGGTATAATAATATAAATAGTGGTTAGAGGAAGATATTATTTCATTAGGACTGCTTATCTCGACCATGACGGACATCAAAAACAGGTAGTCGATGAATTACATGAACCGGCCAGACGCTCCTTTCTCTGGGGAAGAGTATAGAATCTTTTCAAAATAAAGTCCTAAGAATCGCGGTTAATGCAACTTGGTTCATAAGAAATAGCCAATTGCATTGCGAATTACAAATGGAGTCAATAGATGATTATATCAAAAAGCGGTTCACCTACAACCTGGGAAACCCAACCTCAACCCGAAGACTGAAGCCCAGACTGCTGCAGTACATTCTTTTATAAATTTTTAATAAATATAAAATTAATTCATAATCACACTACCTCTATTTACTTATTATTATTATTCATTTTATTTATACATAATTATTATTATTTTTTTTATTTATTTTTTTGTTCTCTTTTCTTCTCTCTTCCCTTTTTCAAATTAACTTGTTTCTTTTTACTATTAGAAGACAATTGTTTGTTTTATTTAAGTGTACCAATATCATTATTTTTTGTTATTAATTTTACTTTCCTCTTTTATTAAGAAGCATTATTCTTAGCTATCTATTTTTTTTCTTTTAGTAAGAACATTTTATATAGTTAGGGGTGTCATTTGTATGACTATACCCCCTCATAATCAACTGTTAAAAAATATATATAATATAAGTTATATCAACCATGTAAGGCCCACCGGTATAAAAATAAAATAATATGGGGAAGAGTGATTTTGAAGGGAATCTATGGATGGTGGATTTAATATTAAAATATTGGTGGAGGTTTTAGCGACAAAGCTAAGCAAATGTTAGGCTCGGTAGCCAATTTGAGCTTCAGTAATTCAGATCTAATAAATTTGGCATAAAATCCTTAACTTTCGTGGTGTTTTTGCAAGAGATAACTTACCCTCGAAGCCGTGGCTTCGGGAAAGAGCAATTTTAAATTTAGATTGTATTAAAAGAAAAGGTATGCTATATGAAAAATGGTAATTATGTCAAATTTTTCGATAGTGTCGGTGACAAAGGTCCCCTCTCTCAGTTAATGAAGTACCTCAAAGACTGCCGTATAAACTTCATTAATAAAACATATCAAGATAACTAAAAGAAAGAAAAAAAAAAGATACAAGTGATTTTTGTTTCAATTTTTATGGTATTGTGGTATAAATTTACTTTTTTTCTAGAATGTTTTTGTTTTTGCATTTGGGTCCCTGGCGTGGTAATAATATACCCATAAACCAAAATGTGTGTATGTATTTGGTCACTGGTATGGTACTTAAAAAACCCGTAAACTAAAGTGAGAATGTGAACTAAGGTCAATGGCGAGGTGCTAAAACACTCGTAAACCAAAGAATATATATGTGGAAAAATATGCAAAAATAAAAACTTACTTTCTTGATATATATCCCTAACTTGACGTGGTAAGTAGGGGATAAAGGATATTTTTGGAGGTATTGAGTGGATTAGGGGTGGTTAAAGGTGGTTAAGGGTAAGACGAGGTGGTTTGGTTAAGATAGGGTCAAGCCTAGGTTCCAAGGTCCAATCTTCCTCCCCAAATTTAGGTCCCAGAACCGCCATTTCGACCCTGCTGGTTATTAATTTAAAAAAAAACAGAGAGTGCAAGAAATTAAATATATAAAATTTTGAAATATTAATTTAAGATTAATAGAGTCAGGTATGATGTGATGGTACCGAATATTATTTCATCGACCCGTTTTCCTCCTACCATTTCTCAGGTTGAAAACCTAACCGTTTATTATATACTTGTGCAAGTGCGTTCCTGTGGTTTGATTATGAAATCAGAACAAATGACCTAATATCTATTAAACCTCTGTTGATATGCATAAGTCAGCACGATGTCGTACCAAGGTTTGTTGCTTTATTAATCCTCGTGCATTTGACTGAAAACTTTGTTGTTGCTTCTTTCTTGACGAATACACCGGTATGTTTATGTGGATTTGAAGTAGGTAACTGTAATCATTTCGTTTCTTAGTTTTAGTTTTAATTACGATTTAATTCATTTATTGTTTACTTTGATTAACTCCATATGTTCTCCAACTAGAAAAGGAAATGAGGGTTTGCTACAGATTATCAATATTCTAGGCTGAGAGTGATGGTCGAAATTTATTCTTTCACATGGATCCGCTTTTTACCATTTCCTGTTGGAGCTAGCTAGTCTAGCCTTCAATGACATAAGAGTAATCAAGATAAATCGGTTCTACGTAATTGCTGACGTAGATAACCTGGACGTAGTGATGACCACTAACAGCAAGTTAAACTAAAGTAAGAAGCGAAACAGTGGGCTAGGCCTTTAGGAAGGAGGTGTGAGAGGAAGAAGATGCGACGAACCGAAAGGCCCATGCATGAGAAAGAGTGAATTTCATGAGAAGAATAAAGAAAATAAGAGAAAATTTCATAAGAAAAAATGAGAAGAAAAATTTCAGATAAGGGTATTATGATGATGAAGATCCAAGAAATTTATCACCTAACTTTAATTCAGAATTTGGAGAAATCTTTACTCGACATTTCTGGTTAATGGTGACTGTAAACTCAAAGAAATGAGCTCAACTAAATTAACTAAATGAACTCGTTTTGTTATATAAGGTGAATAATATAACTTATGAATATTGTTCAACCATAATTAAGTTAATAATGCACGTGATTAAAAACATGTGATAGGTTACTAATTTATGTATCGTTATAAAACATTGAACAAGAACATCAGTAAAAAAAATGGTGGCCCTATGCATATGGGAAGGGAGGGGGGGGGGAGGTATAGGCGCTTTTTGGGGATTCAGCCTGCCAGTAACTATGACGATTTATAAAAGTCCAATATGGGCCAAACGGAGTTACGCGTCCCCTACCTTCTTAAGGGGCCTCTACATGTTGGCCGAGCCATGGCGAACTCAGACATACGCGAGCATGTGGATGGGTGGCTTGGCTTGGTTGGCCTAGGCTCGTTGCCGAGCCGTCGAGAGTCGGTTTTTTTGACACAGATCAAAGGGGTTCGTGAGGGCGCTCGTGTAGCGTCTCCACCATTGCTCAATGTCTAGTTGCAACTGAGAGCTGTTAGGAGGTTAAAGGTGTTTGTTGGTACTTTTTATAATAAGTTTTATATTTAATCTTATTTATTTATATTTAATTTCCTTTCATTTTCTTTTTTTGTAATAAAAATAATACAA
>NW_027110755.1:2903648-2908230 GCF_000696795.3 Halyomorpha halys | reverse complement strand
TATTTATTTATATTTAATTTCCTTTCATTTTCTTTTTTTGTAATAAAAATAATACAATCCAAGTGCAATGGCTGAAACCACTAGTACGTCCGCCATGCTTGTCTCTCTGAATAACACTGACATGTGGATGGCCCGCTCTTTGTTTGCCGAGCATTTGCACGAGCCTCCGATCCGTGGCGAGCGGCCAACATGTGGATCCACCTTTAGAATCTCTCACACCGACAAAAAGTGTGTTTGCGACATTTCAACGGATTTGTATTGTTATTGGTATTGGTAACTGGTTAGGCCGGAAAATGGGCCTAGTAGTGTTTTTTTTTCCAACCATTAGTGGCTACTTTGAAGTTTAACGTTCCGAACCGTGCGCTCTGGAACCTATGCCTCTGTTCGCACGGATGTCGCACCCCTTACTTCAACTAACAGTTCTACTGCGAGTCAAGGCTTAACAATTACTTATCTTATGAGAGGGTGAAAGTCTTAGCAGAAGGAGTTCCTCTCGATCTACTGTGAGAGATGATAGTATGAATTTTAAAATGAAGAGAAAAGACCCAAATAGTGGTGAGGAGCGATGAGAATTGTGAAATTAGAAAAGAATTATGAAAATTAATAATTACAGTATAAGCGATGGTACTTAGCAAACTCAAAAAGAGTTACTTTACAGAAATACTTCTTCATCTTCAGGTGACGTTTAACAACAAAATATACACAGAGATGTCACATGTTTTCACAGCACATGGGTTCTTTCTCGCTAAGCTTTAGCTAACAATACACAGGAGATTGCCGATCCAACCATTGTGACCCTACCCACAGATTATGCTGAGAGGGACTGTGGATTTGGGAGATGAAAATCATAGAAGAAATACTAAGGTAAAGATTACCTGAGATAATGGTTAAATGAATAAATATTTTAAATATGGATTCACTCTGAAAATTTTAACTTTATTTTTTACTCTTGATTTCCTGCTATTATATAAACATATATGCATGCGATTAATGTATATTTTCTGGATTTTACGAACACAAAAGGACTCCATTTTCTCTACAAACTGAAAAAGCGCCTGAAATCACAATGCACTTCCTCACTGAATAATCACTATCTTATGTTAATGCATTAAGTATTGATGAAATAGTCTTTACAGGTAAAATAGTGAGACTCTACTACGTTGTTTAAGGTGTATACGACTTCATAAGGAAAGACCAATTTTCATATAACAATCTGAGAAAATTATGACATTTTCCTTGAAATTGGAGGACATTTCCTCATAACATTTCTTTCCCATCAGAACCGTTACGTAACAAATAATTTGTTATGTATCATCCTAAATTTAAATAGACATTATTGTTCAACAGTCATAATTAATCTTATAGGTAAATGAATAAAGGTACAAGTGAGCTTTGGGCTGCTGAAACATCTGATTGGATGTGGGCAATACCTTTTTATTATATTTATTAATAATGGTCCTGGTGTCAAACAATATATTTGTTGTATATATTATGCGATTGAAGAGTTTGGAATGCAATAAAATGGTTATTTTTCACCAATAGCACAGATCTCACATCGGGTTAGGTGGTGAGAATAGTACTTGGATGGTTTAGGATAGCTCCCAGAGGAAAGAGTAGGATGAGAAAGCAGAAAAAAACTACTGAGAAAGGTAATGAATAACAAAAATTATGATTTAATTTAATATTCTAAATGTTGAGTAAGTATGGTTAATCAAGAAAATTATAAAGAAATGTATTTATGGAATTGTATCATACTCGGTCAAAGGCAATTTTTAATAATCATAACTCGCCAATTCCGCCCTCCATGGTAGACTTTCTTACCTTATCTTAAAAACATCCACTTATAGCAAGTATTAGTCAATGTATGGCACGTCACAATCTCCCATAACACCAAAAATAGTTGAAGGAATTCTTTTCTCCAGCCCATCCGTGAAATCCTAATATTAGACCCACCCTTATCTTACCTTTAAAATTAAAATGATAAAGAGTAGAGAAACCCTTCAAAAATAGAGAAAATAGTTAAATGGAAAAACATTGAAAAATTATATAAAACTATAAATAGGCTGAAATCTGCCATTAATGTGATTTAATTGAAGAAACACATCTCGACAAACGACTGACATGGAATCCTCATACAAGACTAAAAAGACAAGAAACTGCTCGTAGATTCCGACTATTGCAACATTTACTAGACAACCGGTCTAAATTGCCAATCCATTACAAAAGACTGATCTACATGATTATTATAAGGCCTGTCTGGACATACGGAGTTGAGCTTTGGGGCTCCACTAAACCATCAAAATCCTCCAGAATCCAATCCTTACAGTACAAAATCCTTCGTAAAATCCTTAATGCTCCTTACTTTGTCACAAATCAAGTCATCCATCAGGACATCAATGTTCCATATATTGCCGATTTGGCCAGAACCAGATACCGTTCCATAATAAACTTCTCAACCACCCAAATCCACTTGTTTTTAACCTGGCTTCTCCTTCATTACCTAAAAATCCTCCTAGACGTCTGAAAAGAAGATGGTCTCTAGATCTTCTCCTCTAGAAATGTTGTTGGAGTTCTATCAGTGGGTAGATTCGCCACATGTTTTTATCATGTCACTATGTCATCTACAGCAAATTTACTTATTGTATATATGTGTATACAGTTGTAAATAACAATAAATAAATTATTAAAAAAAAAAAAAAATATTGAAGAAACATTTAGAACAACAAACTGACCAAGATTTTTGTAGAATTGTGTTTTTGAAGGTGTATCAAGTATTTTCCGTTCACAACATAAACTCAAGGCACAGCGTTTCTCTATTTATAAGATATAGAGATAGCCATGAGTGGTTGTCGCGAAGCGAAAAATATAGCTAATAAACTGTAACAAAAAAAAAAAAGATGTTTTCTCATTGTGTGTGTGGATTTGGCTTTTGTTTGTGCAGTCCAGAATCAATAGTTATAAATACTGAATAAAATACTCAAAGATTTTACTTTAGAAATAGTGATAACAATCATAATTACGTGTTGTTGAGGATAATGGCTGAAGCCATATTATAGTGAAACAGACTTGGAGTTGAGTTAGATTATTTACTAAATCACTAGCGTTTAGATAATAGTAACTGTAACAGACCGCTATAACGCAGCAACTAGCACTAAGAGCGTAGTTAGTGTAAAGGTTGGAATCAGACAGAGATAATATAAAAAGGGTTAGGCAGTTTAGAAAGAAATGATGAATAAATATTTAACTAATTATGAGTATCCATAATAATTAAATATAGTACAATCGTGAATAGGCTGCTTTTCATCTAATTTAAGCTTCATCCTCGAATATTTGTATAAGATGAGCCCATTTCATCTTGCTCACTGATGGTTTTATGCTCCAATGAACAAATTTTATATTTAATTAATTCCTAAATAAAGATGTAATGATAATAAACTACACTGCAACTCTGTGGACGCATGCTGTTAAAATTTTATCTATAATTTGCCTTCTAAGAGAGAGGTAAAACTAGGTTATAACATTTAGCCGTCTGACCTCAGGATTGAAAAATAACGTTAATCTAAAACAACTATTAAGTTGTGGATATTTTTTGTCGAAATAAGTGTAGCGAATTGGAGGGCAGTTGCGGAATCATGAGGAGCCTTGCGGGACCCCACAAGGCCGAAAGTATTTGTTAAGGGTACCGGGCCCTAAGCAACCGTACCAAAAGCCGATTTGATATGATCTATCAGTGCCTTGGATTTCGCTGGCCGAAACTCAGGAGGGCTGCCTTTAAAATATATTTCGTTAGCTTCTTGAGTTCTTATTTCTCATTTTATCTACTTTCAATGCATCACAAAAGTGATACTTTTCATATAATCGTCCAGAAAAAGATATGTGCCGAACAAACTAAAACCAATACTGAAATTTAATTATAAATGTCAAGTTTTCACTTAACACAGTTCAAAAGGAGATATTAGTTATTCGAATTAATTTTTTCTCGAAGAAATTACCCTTTTATAGCATTTTTGATTTATTTCAACACCCGAAAAACGTTTTGGGTATTTTTCCTACTATCCACTGTTAATGGTGTAGTGAGACATATGTCAACAAAGTTTAAAATACTTTTCATACTCAATACAAGTTAAATTTTTGTTTTTACATTAATGTTAATTATTTTCATATTATTTGGCATGACTGTCTAAACATCAACATATATATATTTTTTTAGTATGTCCATCATTCCTTTATAATAAAATTGATGATAATGTCGAGACAGTTATGACAAATAATGTGAAAAAACTTAAAACTAACGAAAAAGAAGAAAAAATATTCAACTTATCTTCAAGATTTTGAATATGATATTTAATATTTGTTGCAGACCAATTTAGACATATGGAATTGAGCTCTGGGGCTCCACCAAATCATCAAATTCTTCCCGCATCCAATCGTTACAATCCAAAATCCTTGATGCTCCTTATTACGTCACAAATAAACTCATTCACCTTAACATCCCATTCGTTGCAGATTTGACCCAAAACAGATATGCGTCTTTTCATTCCAAACTCCTTAACCATCCTAACCCATTAATTCTTAATCTTTC
>NW_027110755.1:2883878-2903598 GCF_000696795.3 Halyomorpha halys | reverse complement strand
TATTACTAAGATTTCACAGTTTACCACGATTCCAGTGACACGCAGAAAAGAAAATAACTGTAATCTCTATTGTTGCAACTCAGAGATAAAAATTTTTTTTTTTTTTTTTTTTTTGTAGGCCTAACCAATTTAGCTATTACGAGATATATTTTTCTGTTTTTGCACTTTACTACTAATAATAATATTAATAATAATGTATTGATGAAAATAAAATTAAGCAATAATTGTAATCCCTGATACTCCTCCGAGGCGTCTGAAAAGAAGATGGCCACGAGACCTTCCAATTTAAATTATTGTTTGAAGTACGACCAATGGGTGGTTCCTTCCCAAGATTTTCAGGTGTATATGAAAGATACAACATATTTACTTATTGTATTGTAAATTACATTAAATAAATAATAAAAAAAAATCTTTGTTGACATATGCTACCATATGTCAATAATGGATAGTGAGCGAACTGCCCAAAACGTTCTTCAGATGTTAAAATAAAGTAAAGAAGTAATTAAAGGGTCAGTTCTTCCAGAAAAATGAAAAGGTATAAATGATAAAATATTTTTTATTTTATTAATAACAATTAATGATTCCAGTTTTCATCAGGATTTTATTTTCAGTTTCTATTCACTATATATATCTGTCTATCGCTTTACGTTAAGTTATGCAATCCGGACCCTATTTCATAATAGACTAAAGACGATTGTTGAGAGAGAAATACTTTATTTATTCATCTATGCTGCCTAAATACATTAGGTTGCTATCTCACACAGCATACTTATCAATCCGTAATCGGACATATTTACATTACACATACATGGTACAATCATAAAAAAAAGATATACAATAATAGGATATAATAAACAATTTGTTTTCACCCCTACAGTTTCCTTTTACAATCCATTTCGGTCTGTACAACCAATACAAATGTTTCACTCACTCCCATTTTTCCCTCTCATTTCTGCTCAATTATTCAATTCACCCGATCAACAAATTCTCTCTCCGGAATTCACCCTCCTAGATCCTCTTCAGTGACCCGCTAAAAAAATTCAATATAAGACAGTAATGTGAGATCAGACCATCATTCATAGTCACAGCAGTAGATCATTCTACCAAGAACAAACAACTAGATACATTTTACGAGAATAAGAATAACACATAGATTAAAAGGAAAATATAATAAAAAAAACCGGTTACAGGAAACACTTGAATGGATAAATAAGTTTTAAAAAAAACACACAAAAAAACAAAAAACATAGTATTAATAAAATAAAATGATTTAATGAATAAATACGTTAAAACACACAAATAGAGAGGTCACCATATTAAAATGAATAAATAAAACAAAGAATAATCTCCGAGTTAATTCCCATGCAGGTGATGGTGTATGATCCCCAGGGAGTCCAAAATAATATTTTCCGCCAAGATCGCAATATCCCCAATGCTAACACCTAGGCCTCCTAAGAAGCTCCTTGTTACAATGTTAACTTGGTATGATTTCGCTAACTTCTAAAATACCGATTGATACTTTTTTTTACATTTTAACTGCTACAATATCACTAACCGTCTTCCTCCATTATGAAAGAAAAAATATTAATACTTGTTCTTGATATATTGTATAATTGTATTTATGAACTATTAGCTTACTTTCATTATGAAACAGGACCGTGGCTGACTTGCTCCAGTGAAAATCGCATACATCAATCTGTAATATCTATGCACAAAAGAAGATGGTTCAATATTGCCGCTGTATTGGCAGAGATTAAGCGCCATGAATGAAGTTGGAGACATTAGATATTTTGAGAGATGAGAGGGAGCTTCTCTGCTTTCGCAATAGAAGGGACGCTGCAAATTGAGGGGGTAAAAAAACCCGCTTTTCTGACAAAAATTCTGCAGATTGCACAATTTCGTGTTAAAATTTTGAAAAAAAAAAAACAACTCGATCGACTCTTTACACACAACAATATTTTGTTTAAATCGTTTACACATTTGCCAAAATAGTATGTCGAAGTTATCCACAAAACTTCCCGGTTTTTCCGTCTTCCATGATCAGATAGGGTACTGGGAATGGAACTTATCTATCCTACGTCCAAAGATACTTAGAAAATCATTCCCCATGTGCTCTGGGTCACCACTCCTATTTGTTGGTCAGTTGATCCATTGTTGAATCGATCAAGATTTGGACGTAAAAGGTGGTGAAATATCGTGGAATATAAATTATGTGATACTTAGTCGATTGAGGCGCCGACTAACGAGGACCGACTTGACTCTTATCATTTTTCGGCTTTAATAAATGTTGACCGAATCATCCCTGAATACTGAAGACTTAAAATTTTCCTTTGTTAAAAAACTAGCAACAGAATTTATTACTTTATTATTTATTGACTTCATCAACCACATCAGGGTCATTATTGCCTTAATTTCCGAAATTTTTATTAGACATTATTTCCTTAATATCCGAAATTTTGATTAGTCATTATTGCTTGAAATGCCGAATTGAAATGCGTAACTATTGCCAAATGAAAACTTTTAGTAAAGTTATAGTTTGAGTGATTCAGAAATTCAAATAGTTTATTTACAGTCTGTTTATTGTCCTACAAAATTGAATGGAGGTCTTATGGAAATTCATACAAAGTTTTGAGGGAGTCCTATGCTTGGCATTCAGTTAAGATGTGTTTTACGGTAATTCGTGTTTCACAAGTCTAGCATACAGTTGGGAAACTGTGGGTCAGGCGCGTATGACCTTTTCGAATGGGCGTCAAAATCACCTCCTCTCTGCGCACATTTCTAGAGGGAAACATATCCAAGGGGAAACATCACTTCTGATTTCCCGTAATTTATTGCCAGTAACATTTGTCCGCATTTAATGACACTTATTGGACTTTGTGGATGTTCGAGGGGGGGGAGCTCCCGAATTTCGCATCTTATACTTCTTTTTGTGCACTCATCAAAATATTTTTTATGTTTTCCCACTTTATGAAAGCTCGCTGCACTCTAGAATATTAATTTGAATCTTACTTTTCAATCGCTTGGTTTTTGACACGATAGATCCTACATCCTATATCCGATAGATCCTTTCGAATTATACTCTAGACCTAAACTCATCCCAAGATAATTTGTAAAAACTTTATTTGAGAATTCAGTGTGATTTTCTTCTCAAATATCTCGTCTGAAACGAGCCAAATTTCGCATATTTTAAGCAGGGTGATGGTTTACGTAGGCAAGGTTTACGTTGAGGTTAATAGGAAGTCTACCATTGTAATCTAAACTGAAACAGGAGGCAGCCAGTGATTAACTCGTACACTTCCCCGTGTAAGACCGACATGTCTCCTTCCCTAGACCAAATATCCAACAGAACATTGTCTTTAAAAGTCCCGTGGCTTAGGGTTAAGTGAGGAGGAAATGGAAGGGTAAAAACTCATACTTCATCAGTTTCTTGGTGTAATGTTTTGGTAGTAGTAAACAATATAGGGAAGGGTGTTTTTGTATTTTTGGAATCTTTGGGTTTAGGATTTTTTTTTTGTCTAATTTGATGGTAATAAATGTTTTTACAATATTAGTTCAGAATAATTTTTGTTTTTGTTTTATACTTCAAATTTTCATAATAACGTATATTCGTTACTAAAGGAACAAAGGCATTCAGTTCAGAATTCAAGCTTGATTTGAACAAGTTTTGATTGGCAACAATAACTCATTTTCAGAGAGGGGCTTAAACATATCTTTTACCGAAAAATTAAAGCAGTACTTATTCTTCCCTTATTAAAGGATCAAAAACCAATGAAAAACGCCGACAGTGGATCAAACTAATAATTACAAACAAAATTCCATATTTATAAAATAAGAGGTAAGTAACAATTGGTTATTGTCCTTCGTACATTGATGCATTTATGCTGTCTATTAATAAGTGGGTCATGTTCGTGTGACTGATATTACTTCACAATTTTATGATTTATGTTATAACAGAGATTTATATGCTATTGCATATTTTTTGCTTACATTTTTGAACACCTATTCAGATATCTTTATGAGTTACTTAGGTGTGATTAACCAAGTTTAATTAATTAATTAATTAATTAAATTGCGACCTACTATTGTAGGTTCATTTTTAATGAATAATCTCCCCCCCCCCCTAAAAAAATAAATAAATAAACGAAATAACGCTTCAATGATTGAGTAATAAGAATATGGATTTTAATTTGTTGCTCAATTTTTTTAGAGGTAGTTTACATTTATTATTTTTTAAAAAACCAGTGGTCCCTTCATTATTTCATAAAAAATTAAGATCCTTTGATACCTGAAAATTGAAAAATTCTCCTCAATTCAGTGGAGTTTGACAAAAATTAGTTATATGTAAAACTATATCTAAATTGTTTTGTAAACAGTTTTTATTTATTATTGAACCATTTGCAACTAAAAATCATATCCACGACAATTTGGTCATACTTTTGCCCAGCTCTGCAATATGCTTACACAGATAATTCGGGAATCTATCCAGACAGTAATTTTTGTAGGAGAAACTTTCAGTCAGAAATCATTCACTAAAGAAGTATTGTGAGCTCTAGAAGGGAGACAGGAGGGCCTATTAATGAGATGGAGTACCTCTCACCGGCTGTGAGAGCCGACAGAGACAGCGTCCTTCTACCACTTGACCGCCGCCCAGGAGGAACTATTATCCTCCCTGACACAATGACCAATAGAATGGGCCTATTATCTGATCAGCTGTTTCTCTGCTGCTCTTGGCTATCCGCATTATCTGCATCAGAGGTCGCACGAGTCTTCCTGTGGATATGGTCGTCAGCGCTAATTTCGGGAATGGGGGGGCTCTTCACAGAGATTTATAGAGCGTATCCTAGCAGGATGTGGAATAGAGCTCGCTTTGGAATATTTAGCAGGCAGGATCTGCAGCAGTAAGAATATTCTTTTAAGGAGGACGATCATTATTAGGAACATCATGCAATCTAGATGATCGGTTGTTAGGACAGGAAAAAAAAGTAGACAATGTCTAACAAAAAAAATATAATAGATATTCTTATATATTTATATATAATGGTAAGAACTATCTTGATTAAGAAAAGATAAATAAAAAAAGAAATATAGCGGAAATACATGAGTAAAAGTAAAACTGATTATTAGTGTGGTAAAATAGATGAATGATGAATCATTGGTATATATGCTTAAGCTGGGATACTTTGGGTATAAAAAAAAGTATCAATACAATACGATTTTAATACTTTAAAAAATGTACGTCATGCTAGCAGCATCTCATATAATTTTATCTGACCATTCTTTCGAAACGTTCTATTAAATCTCCAATAACTCCTAAACGGTGTGTGTAATCAACAGTCAATAATTATACACTTTGTTATTTAATTAGACAGCATTAGAGTCTGGGTCAAATGAATACCATAACTTATTAATCCAGACAAGAAGTAGGTTGTAAACCGTAAACCAACGAACACCAAAAAATGAATTTCTTTTATTTTGCCAAAAACTCAGGCATTGTGCTATTCAAGTCTAAATTTTAATGCATATCTGGCGGTTTTCAGATGGTCTCTGGGTTTTAGATCTTTCTATTGTTTTTTTACCTTAAATCCTGAACGGTGGATTCTGACAAAAAAGGTATACTGCATAAAATTAAGAAACGTTATTATTCTTATAAATTATTCGGCGTGGAGTGCTTTATGATTCGGTCATGTGGTACAGTCGTAAACCACCTTCAGTTGTTCCTTGGAATCCAATAGCTATCGGTTTACGACCAGATTTATTTTGTTATGGTGCATAACATTTGTGCATGGTGTATATTCGACGGGGAATATAATGTTTGTTAATTTTTTACACTATAATTTTTTCGCTAAGAACCATTGTATGGAATTTACAGGTAAAAATCCAAAAGAACAACCTAAAAATTCGTAATAAATTACTTTATAAATTTAATTAGCTGTTTGACATACGTTATTAACCACCAAAAATACATTCTCGTGTTAAGTTTAGCCTCATATATTGTACTATACCTATTTTTTGGCTAAATTAGAAAGAAGTCCGTATTTCGCTTTACGGTGGTTTACCGTTCACGAAATACTTCTTGAACGAATTAATAAGTTAGTGTACTCATTCGATGGAAAAATTTAATGACGTTTAATGTATTATTAAACATACTTTTTTCGCTTAGGAAGTACCGTTTAGGATTATAAGCGAAAAAGAAGAAAAAATGCTAAAAAACAATCTATTACTATAATTGATAGATAAATTAATTTTCTGATTAGTAAGACTGATATAAATTTGGAAATGATTTGTAGATGTATGTTTTATGGACCGGATTTATGTATCTCTTGTTTGCTAAACAAACTTAAAATTGTGGCCCTCACCTCTCCGCCGAACATAATTCCTTACAGTTTTTACTTAGTGTAGAATTTGCTTTATAAATAGAGTAATAATTGTAGATATGAACGATTAATGTATCCATAACAATATATTCTGCTTAGTGCTTATAAAAGCATTAATGTTGTCAAATTAACTTCTTGCTTGACAACATGTTTAACAAGCTCCAACAGCTGGTCGATTTCACCGATTAATATAGTTTTCAATTGCAACATAGCTTTATTACTAAGATTTCACAGTTTACCACGATTCCAGTGACACGCAGAAAAGAAAATAACTGTAATCTCTATTGTTGCAACTCAGAGATAAAAATTTCTTTTTTTTTTTTTTTTTTGTAGGCCTAACCAATTTAGCTATTACGAGATATATTTTTCTGTTTTTGCACTTTACTACTAATAATAATATTAATAACAAAGGAATAGCGAACTAGAAGGTTCAACGCCGATTCCACCAACCGCTCCTAACACATATTGTCCGGTGACACCCCTCCAAACCCAAATCTACTATATCAGTCTTGACGCAATTTTCTGATCTTCGCTTTGGTTTACCCCTCGGATGATTACCCGTAAGTTCAGTGATCAATAACATTTTAGGGACCCATATTACACACCCATCTTACTCACCGTAATGCTACATAATTATATTTACCTAGTGCAGTTCCCTCAGTACAGCGTTATGTAGTCTTCTAAATTCTCCCATTAACTTATCCTTTTCCGGTCCGAATATTTTGCGTAATACTTTATTTTCAAAAACCTCAAGGCATTGTTATTCCTTTAATGTAAGAGCCCACGTTTCGCATCCATATTGAACAGTGGGAAGGGTAGTTGTTTTGTAAATTCTGACATACTACGGAGCCTCTAAATTTACGCGATCGTATTGATATGATTCGCCGTATTGATTCGTTATTTTTTTTAATTTCAATAATCCTTTATGCTGGAAGAGTCTTATGGAATTAAAAGGATTTAGTGAATGACATAAATTCTTCCTTATTAAAAAACAATAGTTTATTTCATATCATCAGCAACGTTTCGGGAGATTTCCCCCATCTTCAGGCTGCTAAAAAACAAATTCAACCAAACCATAAACATGTGCTTACAACAACACTCATATATCATATACACTCAAAGAACTATTTTTAAATTATTTACTTGTTAACAAAAACCTATATATTACATATAATTTTCTCCTATTTGTCATTCTTGCTAATATATTACAATATTAATGTCATTTAATGAGTAAAATTTGCTAATGGTCATACATTTTAGGAGAATAATTACCTTTCTGAAGGTTATCTTCCAGTCTGATAACAACCATATAGACTATAAAATAATTTTCTCCTACCTCTATTTATTCTATCACCCCCGACAATCACAAAGATGAACAATAAAATCTAAAATTATCAATTTTTGAAAAAACCATTTCTATTCTATTTATTATATAACATTATTTACTTTTATAATTATAAACACTTTGGCTAAATTAATTCTATATTATATAAAAAACCACATTAAAATTAAAACGCTAATTTATTTATAATATCAATATAATGTTAAATTTTTTATTTACATCAGATGTCTGATTGTAACACAGCAACACGTCATTTTAGTATTTTCGGCAAATCAAGTGTTTGGATTAGCGATGTGTTGTATTGGGCGTTTATATTTTCGTATCGAGCGAGCGAGACCGATTTTCTTCTATTCGGTAGTAAATTTGAATATGTAAAATTTTAGTAATCAACTGCTTGTGACCACGGATAGTTGTTTAATTCAATTTCTAACAATCGCGAAACCTAAGAAATTATTACCAATTTTTTTTATTTTTTTTGCGGCCCGTGACACCATATCTTACACGTGCTTGTGCCCCCCTATAAAAAAAGGTTGAGTACCACTGATTTAGACGGTCGAGTTCCTGATCCTCGTGTTACACCTGCAATAGATTGAACTATCACGTGGTTCGAGGTTCGGAATGCTATTGGTCAGTACGCAAGTTGTGAGGAATCCACCATGAACTTGACCCGATTTCCTCCCCTATGACAGGTAACTGCGAAGGATGTTCAGAAAATTGCTAGTATGGGCATTGCAAGGAGAACATCCTTTTGCTTTACAATCGCAAGGAGGACCACTAATGGTTTCTGCATTAATTATAGAGCAGAAATTTTCTCTTCTTTCCTAGATATAGGTAACTAGAACTCATCAAAATGTATAAGTGTTTTGTTAGGATTTTCTCATTTTTCGTATTCATATTTTCTTCACAGCTGTTTTCCATTTACCAAGTTCAGTGCTGGTCTCTCGAATACATTTTTAATAATCCTAAATTCCGAAGGTTCTGTTGATTAATTATTCAAAAATCTATGTCGTTTATGGAAATCGTTTAAATATTCTTTAAAAAATATATTTCGACTATTAATATGATAATTCATAAGCATTTTTTTGTCTTACTTCCAAATGCTTCCTTATCGCAAATTTAGTCTTGTATAGTATGTTATGCAAACTTAGTTGTGTCTTTACGAGTCAAGAGTAACAATAGGCCAAACACATCAAAGTTTTATAAAAAAAAAAATTTACTTCTATCTTGTTAAAAACAATCTATACCCTACAGAAGAATCAAATATGTCTGGCTCTCAGAAAATCCGAGAATAAGATTACCTTGAACAGGCTGTTGTTTAAATTCGTTTTAGTGTTTAGTATGATATGGAATGAAATATGTATAATTTTTATATAAAAACGTAGGTTAGCATCACTTACGGGCACTTGAGACGCGGGTTCGAATACACCTCTCAGGATTATTTGTTTTTATAAGAGTATGTCACAGACCAGCGTGGGTAGCTGAGTAATTAACAAAATAAAAAAAATAAAATAAAATAAAAAAAGTTATGTTTATAAAACTGAGGTTTTATAAAGTGTTATTTAAGCCTGCCCACTTGAATAACTACTTGATGACAAGCGATGCCCGGTGATCTTGTTTGTTTTAGAAATATGGAGCAACAAACATTTCTATTTGTTATTTTTTAAAATGATTTATTAGTTATTATCGAAATTATAACACGTATTAGTCATGACCGGTTATTTAAAAATACAAATAACCAGTAATTTTTCGATTGTTGTTCTACGATTAGAAAATAAAACAAAATATATTATCAGGTAGAGAAACCAAGTATTTTATTTTGACAGGATAGCATTCAATTGTGTCCAGAACCTATGCAGAAGCCTACATTCACAATGATGGTTTTAGATGTATTTTAGCCTTTTAAAACCAAAGTGGTGTAACTCTACTTCGTACAATCACTGAGTTGATAGAAATAAATCCTGAATAAGTAAAATTACGTTTAGGAATAGTGGTGTAACTCTTAGGTCCCTAGGTAGTAGCACAGATTGTAGGACAAAATTATTTAGGACATAATTTTTCATTTTCATTTTCATAACAATGAATATGCCTTAAATCTGTTGATATTGGTTGATCTGTAATTGATTTTGATTAAACCATTGTATGTTTATAACTTACCTTTGCAGAAAAGTGTGGAAACAACATTCATGAACTAAAGAAAAAAATGTATTTTGAATAGGTGTAAGAGAGTATTTTTATTGGGTAGTATTTGAGATTTTTTAACCACTGTTGTACTAAAAGTTTTTATACCACAAAGCAGTGTTTAATGAAGTTGGACCACTTTGGATTTAAACGGCTCATTTCATAAATAAATTGAAAATAAAATACAAAGTGATAAAACTTCTAAGAATTTCTAATTATCAAACAGACAACATTACGTTCTGAAAATTAAAACTGTTTGTATTCAGAAACTGGCAATCTTCTCAATTAAGCGGAGGTACGGTCCATTAGGAAACTGATGCTACTTGATATTAGGTAACATCCTGCACTGATTGTATAACAAATGTCAAACCAGTCCTCATGGTTGATCATCATGATTTACATACCATTTCCTGACATCTTCATTGCACGCCTAATGACAATTTAAAGAAGACAACTTCCAATCCTTCCTCAAAAGAGAGAGAAAAAATTATATTCATATGCATTATTTTGCAAGAAGGTTCTCCAGGCATAATTAAGTATAATTTTCTACCCTCGATTGGTATGATGCAACGAACCTTTGAGCAATAACTGGTAATGGTGTCTCCGAGTAGAATGTATCTTCCATTGGCTGGAAATCCATTGGACAATCTTTCATTTGAAGCATCTTCAAGGATCAGAAAGGCACGATGAGGCACTTGCAAACCTTTCAAGTTTTCAATGCCACAATATCCTTGCAGTGACCTCAGTAACTTTTCTTAATTAATAAATCTCATATGAATTATATTAATATAACAATGAAAAAACAAAATAAATACTGATACTTTTTAAATAAAAAGTATTTGAACAATGAAGTTTTGATTCCTCAACTCTGAAGTTCCTTTCTTTTTTATTTTTAATCTAAGTAATTCATCAATTTTAATCAAAACTTATTACAGAAATGAATATTAAAGGTTTCATTGTGTACTTTCCACTTCAAGACAAAAATAATGTTTTTTTTTTGGCCAAGGCTCTCATTGATGTTCTATATTGCCATAGTTGGGGGGGAGGAGAGTCAATGTTTTTCATTTTGTGGGACCGCCACTCAGTCAAAAAAGTCAACGCCCCAGGCCGGAATAATATTATAATGGGTCACTGAAGAGGATCGAGGAGGGTGAATTCCGGACAGCGAATTTGTTGATCGGGTGAATTAAAAAATTGTGAAAGGGTGAAATTGGAGGAGCAGAAATGAGAAGGAAAAATAGGAATGAATTGAAACATTTGTATTTGTTGTACAGACCGAAATTGAATGTGAAAGGAAACTGTAGGGGAAAAAAATTGTTTATTATATCTCTTTTTTTCTGATTATACCATGTATGTGTAATTTATATATGTCCGATTACGGATTGATAAGTATGCTGTGTGAGATACCAACCTAATGTAATTAGGCAGCATAGATAAATAAAGTGTTTCTCTCTCATAGGCTATTTTTAACCAATCTTGCAAATGAACAGAAAATATGTCTATACAGAATCGTTCGCCTTTGATCCAACTTCCTCTTGTCAATACACCACGGAGACTGGAAGGTTACAGCACAGAAGGTTGTCAGTGGAGAACCTGGTCACTGTGTCAGTAATATTCTTCAGCTTATTAAAGCTTCAACCTTCCTGGAAAGCGGTTGATTTTTCAGATGAGAGGAGACAACAATTAGGTAATGATTAGATCATCCTGTCCTGTTCATTGTTATTCGTTCAACCTAATTTTTCGCTACAACTAAAAATTGTATTATTGGACGTTGTGGAGGCAGGAAAAACAAAAACAGAAGTCGTAAGCAGGAACAACTTAGGCAATAAGATCTCAAATTTGTTAGACAAATTGATGAATAGTGATTTAATTATTTCCTTAGAGCTCAAACACCGTAACAAAAAACGGTGCGAAAGAAAAACAGGTTTCCTAGTTATTTTACAGAAACAAAAAAGATACCATCTTCACTAATTCAATTTTGAGGGGTTGTAGGGGTGTGATCGACCTTTAAAAGTTCTGAATGAATTTTCTGAGGGCCGCACATGTGTACCAAGTCAATGCCATTAATTTAAGGACGC
The DNA here is from genome assembly GCF_000696795.3 of Halyomorpha halys. Taxonomy (NCBI): domain Eukaryota; kingdom Metazoa; phylum Arthropoda; class Insecta; order Hemiptera; family Pentatomidae; genus Halyomorpha; species Halyomorpha halys. The sequence continues at coordinate 2,891,626 of NW_027110755.1, read as the reverse complement.
AATAATAGAGGAGCCTATAGTATTTATAAGATAGAAAGAAGTTTGTAACAAAAACATAATTTTAACCCTCCAAAGGGCAAGGTGCCTGAAAAGGAAAAACCTATAAAATAAAAAAATTGGCAATAGTAAAATAACAACTTTCGTTAAAGTTACTTGGAAGTTTTTGTATACCACTCAGTGCATGATTTGCATAAAAATAAACTTACTTTTCATGAAGACATTTTTCATTTATCTAATTTATTAAAGGAGAATTTTATTTGTTATACCTACATTAAATAATTGATTCTACATACTTTTTTAGCTATAAAAATTATATTTTGGGCTTATGTTGTTACATATCTTATTTAATTATGTAAATTACTTATCTTAGTTAATGGATGTACAGCTTGTTAACCGAGGATGATTTCCTAAAAGTGAAAAAGCGGTAACTAACGCATTCTAACCATATTGGGAGAAGGAAAGGGAAGGGAAGGGAGAGCAGGAGGGAGTTAGTTGTGGGTGGAATCAGGCTTATGACTTTTGGTGATTTACTTTTCTAAGAAGATGAAAGAAGGCATCAAGAACTACAAAAAAGTTCATATGGATCATGACCCCTTTTCACTCAGAAAAAAATTAAGTTTTATATGTTTTGAGCAATCCACTGTTTTTGTTGAATAGAAACCTATAGCTAAAAAACTATTGAATCATAATCCATATTTACTTTTTTTGTTTTTTTAAGACCTATTATCACTTCATAAAAACAAATTTACGTATGCAAAAAAAAATCTTTACCACAATTTTTCGCACAAATAATATGGAGAAAAAAAGAATTATGAAACAATATTAAAGTAACATCTTGAACACTTATACCTACTATTTACATTCAGCAAAGGGAAGTCCGAACCGAGCTTATCCTACCACTTGTGAAGGTAAAAAGCAGGATTCCAAAAGTTTCCTGTCAATAGCATCTCTGGTATCGAAAGCCAGCGGAGGCTAAGAGAGGATGCTATCCGCAGACGCTTAGGACTTGAGTGACCAAAACTCCAATATGTACATATATTATTACAATAGGTATCTGAACCACTGCCGTTTTAATCTAAAGGAGGATTGTACGGATGTGTAAAGCCAGATAGAGGTTAGGATGAGTTTCTCATGGAATGTGGTGGATTTGAATTTAATAAGATCTGAGATTAATAGGATATTAAAGTGATGATATAGTGTATTGTTGGTTATTTAGTATGAAGCATTAACTATTGCTAGAAGGAATTTAGATTTAAAGGATTAAATGCGTTTGATGTTAGAATTTTTAGCTCTCCTCTAAAGTTCTAGTCCATAAGCCAGACGGGTTCGGAATTGTCTTGCAAAGTAGTATTTTGTTGTCTAGGGAAAGCTGTGATTGTATATTTAGCAGTCTGCATAGTTGTCCAAATCATCGGTTAAGTTCTTGTCTTTTAAATGTAGTATGTGGATTTCAAATTAGCCTTCTCTCCAGGAGGAAACCAAGATACCGGTATTTGTCTTATTGTATGGAGTAAAAATGGTCTGGCGGAGAGGATCTGCGTCGGAGGATGAAGGTGGCATGTTTGCATTACTTTTTTTACTTTTATTCGCCAATTGTTACACCTGTCTCCGATCAGGGAGAGAGGCCTTTGCAGGTTTGCGAATGATATATCAGGATCTATGTTAGATTAAAGTATGGTGGTATGATCAGCGAATGATTCCTGGAAGGTTTTATATTTTATTATTCGGCTATATTAGAGGTTTTAACATTTTCTGAAACCACAAACATTTTGTGGGATGTTATTTTAACTATGCGTAGAGAAAAAATTTGAAAATGTCTACGGATCATCGATTTTTACCGATTATCATTTTCTTATTTTTTTTTCTTTTCTAATCTAGCTGGAAATTAAACTTAAAAATCAACTAAATCTAAAAGTGAAAATCAGAATGTCAATCCTTTTACTCTCTCTCTTTTTTTTGTTTATATGCTTTTAATTGTTTCATTTATTTTTTTTTTTTTTTTTTTTTATAATTATAAGGTAGGCACAATCTTTAAAATATTTAATCAATTTACAAGTGTTTGTTGATAAGATTATTTTGTTTTTTATCTCTAAGCCTCAACTCAGGAATAGATTAAATGATGAAGTACATCCAACTTTTTTTTTTATGATCTTCTTCCTGGTCATTTCTGACATACTGGGAATGTTATCTACAGAGTGCCACCCTATTCTAATGTCATGGTAGGGGTCAAGTTTTTATTTCGTGGCCCCACTACATCAAATAAAAGTCTACCTTCAAGGCTGGATTAGAACCGGCGCCGATGTGGTTCCCAGATTGTAAAGACTAGCGCCTCAATTCCCTGACCCACAGGCGGTCCAAAGTACACCCAACTGTCGAGCTTCAAACAACGACTAAACCGTGAATCGAAATAAAACAAATGTAATGAGATGAAATTAATATTAATGCTGGTATATATACTGTCTTCGATGAAGAACTTAATTGTACATGTGACTAGAGCTGATTACTCATCTTCTGTACATCAATGATACCACTGAACACGGTTTAAGTGTAACCCGTTCTTCGCTTATTAAATTATTTTTTTTTCGTTTAATATAGGTTTCGGTTTTAAATACTAATAAATAATGTATTAATTGTTGCATAGGTATATTATTATTTCAAAACTATTAAAGAAAAAAGATTGATTTTCCCGATATTGGAGAAGCTGATCATGTGAGAAGTATTTTGCCAGTTGAGTTCTGCAGAGAACGTAAAATTAAATCACATGATTTTAAGCCCACATGTTCGGATGCTCGTATGTGCCTCTCATGTTTGCTCTCATCCAATAACGCTGTGGTAAGCTTAGGAACGTTGTAGCTATTTTATAGTAGAACAGCAATTATTATTGATCTGGTTTTCTTATGTAAAATTTTAGTACGTTTTCAACTTTGTCTTAACATTATGAATATTTTTTTTCTATCGCTGAGTATAAAAACTAGAAGTTTTATCTGAGTTTTTTTTTCTACTAGCATCTGACATTATCTAGGTATTTTATCCTCCGCTATGCCGTCAGATGACATGTGGCTTATAACCTCATTATGCTTTATATAATAAATAGAAAAGATTTTTGTTGTTTTTTTAAATCACTTTTGTAGTTTTCTAATTAAAAAAATTGGAAAACTAAAATAACTTCACAAATTTTATTTTAATAATCAGAGACACGTAGTAGTAATAGTTACAAATATATTTTTGCCAATGGTGGATTGATTGAAAATTATGGTTTCTGGTAATAAGAATTTTTTTAAACGTAAGTGGCATTGTTACTACTTCATCTTTTGGAGTTCTGTAATCCAAATTCTAGGGAATCTGAAATCTGAATCATACAATAAGGAATATATTAATAACCGAAAAAATTGTTTACTTCACATGAATTTTTAATTGGTTATTTTCGTTAATAAACCATCTTTATTTTTAATCTGCATTATTAAAACAAATGATTAATATGTATGAGCGTTAAAGTTTCCATTGTTTCGCGGATGACTCTGAGGACGCGGAGGGTAATTCAGAAGTATGTTGAAATAAAAGTCTTGGTTAGCAAACTCGTTAAGGTTTCTGTTACGCTACCTCAACGGTAAAATATTTTTTGCCGAAACTAAAAGCCTCCCCTTTTCTCTTTTGTGATCCTAGGCTGCACAGGGATTGGCTTATGCAGCTGTCGAAACGTCTTCATGCACCAGAGACTCTGTAAGGCAGAGCGTATACAATGGCCTGGCCTGCAGAACAGCTGCTTGAAGGCTAGCTAACCACCGGGCCAATCCTTACCTCATCCCATCCATCAGCTGTGTGATTCAATGTTTTAAGAGTATATATAGTTATCAACTATTTCGTTCTTTTTTACTGTAACCGTGACCATCTTCTTCATATTTTAAATTATACGATCAACTATATATATATATATATATATCAAAATAAAAACGCATTAGAATTTAGGAGAATAGTTTAGAAATTATATTAAAGTCTGCACGTTAAGTAATATTATCAGAAAATTTTAAGTTAATCTTTCCTCAATTGTGAAAAAGTAGATAGTCCAATTAAGTAAATTTATTTTGCTATACTTTATACTTCCAGGTCATACTTTTTCAATTATGATATGTACACTTTTCCTATTATACTTTAATTAGGAAATCCAAAAATGTATTGTTTTACTAGGAAAATCGTCGAGGTTTAGTATGGGTGAATTCATTGATTTGATTGATTTTAACTATTTTAAATAAGCGAAATACAACCGGTAATGTTCCAGGTTTCCAAAATATATAAACTTATAGTAGGTTGTCGTTCAAAAACAATTTTCCTAATCTTCTAAAGAAGAAAGTATATTCTTCTAAAAATTGTTCGATTCCCCCATTTTAAATAACACCGATGAAATATTTATATTAATATCATAAAAGGGTTTCTTTCTTTTTTTTGTTTTTGGAAATTTTGATTTTTAAGATCCCTAATTTGTTGTAGTTTAGGTATGATTAATTCTTTCTATTTAGTTTTAGCTGAATATCCCTCGTACGAGAATATTAGCTAACGAGTTTGTGATCTAATTTTTTTAATAAATATATATATAAAATGTGAAAAGCAGAATCCAAATTGATTTTGTACCAAGATGAAACTCAGCTATTTTGCCTAATGATGAAGGTAAAAAGTAAGCAAAACTTACGCACGTTATAAAAGAAAAACCAAATTTTAATTTTTTTTTTTAAGATATTCTAAAATTAATCAGAAACTAATATAGCTACTGCCATAATAATGCAAAACTATAAAGTAAATCACCCAAAAAATAATGAATTTACGAAGTGATTTTTTATTAGGGGTCATGGCAACATTCCTGGTTATAGTCATGAGCTGCTATAAATATGTAAAATGTGGATTAAGAATCAAATCTACCGGGAAGGAGTGTGTTGTAGTAAAAAAAAATGACGGAACAATAGATTATTAAATATACAGATTAAAAAAAAAACTTGCAGAAATTACTTAAGGAGACTATCTCACTCAATGCCATTTCCTCTTAGCCTTTCTGAAACAAAATTTTATGTATGATAAATAATGATTTTTATTAAATTTAAAAAGAAATCTTTTTTTCATGTAGTTTATCGTCTAGTATTGTTGATTGTAAAGGAAAATCCAGACTCATTAATTGGGTAAAAATCTGGCGGTAGAGCCTGATTCTGACCAAATCAATGCACAACCGTTGGTCTAGTAACACTACTTCCTTACTGAGCCTGACCCTTCATGGGTTGTAGTGGTATTTTTTGAAAAATCACTCCGTTTTTACTCAACATAAATAAATTAGTTACTTAACATATTTTACTAATTTAATAGCAAATATTTAAATGTTTACTCTTGTAGTGTGCCTTCCTTATTCAATCATGAAGCAAATTATATTTTCGAGGAAGCATTGTCTCCATTACTATAATTAATTTCTCTAATTTTTTTTTTACCTCGGTGTGTTTCCTTTATAATCACAATACTAGACGATAAACTACATGAAAAAAGATTTATTTTTAAATTTAATAAAAATCATTATTTATCATACATAAAAATTTTGTTTCAGAAAGGCTAACAGGAAATGGCATTGAGTGAGATAGTTTCTTTAAGTAATTTCTGCAAGTTTTTTTTTTAATCTGTGTATTTAATAATCTATTGTTCCGTCATTTTTGTTTACTACAACACACTCCTTCCCGGTAGATTTGATTCTTAATCCACATTTTACATATTTATAGCAGCTCATGACTATAACCAGGAATGTTGCCATGACCCCTAATAGAAAATCACTTCGTAAATTCATTATTTTTTGGGTGATTTACTTTATAGTTTTGCATTATTATGGCTTCTGTTTCTGATTAATTTTAGAATATCATAAAAAAAAAAAAAAAAAAAATGAAAATTTGATTTTTCTTTTATAACGTTCGTAAGTTTTGCTTACTTTTTACCTGGAACATTAGGCGTAGAGCGAATACCCATTACTAGCACTCTAATGACAATTTACATTTTAGCTGGTCTCGTGACCATCTTCTTTTCAGGCGCCTCGGATGATAGTCAGGAATAGAAGAGGATGCAAGGTTAGAAAATATAAATTCAAAACGATGTATAGATAAAAATAGAAATAACAAAAATAGAAGTTTTAGTCTTTTATAAATATATATTTAAAATTGTACACAGAAACGTGTACAATTAAGTGACGCTAATGGAAAGTTGTTTGATTTATTTGAACTTTTAGTTTATTTAATTTTTATTATGAACTATATTTTTTAGTTGAGACAAACGCAAGTGAAACAAATCAATATCATGTAGTAATGAGTTAATATAGTGCATCATTCTTGGTGCACTGTACACATTTCGTTTGTGACAAAAGTCAAATGTTGCCTTGTTTGATTAGGAGTCAAATGAATGGTCAAAACATTGGAGAAGATCAAGTTATCAACAATATTATGTAACAGTTTATAAAAAGAAAATTATATCACAATTTAATAAGTAATTTTAGGTAAAGAGGCATATAATGTTTCACCAAAGGTACCTGTTTTCCGAAACCAAAGAAGACGTAGGAAATTGAGCTCGGTTCTATTAATAATGCCAAGAAATTAGCCTTTGTAACTTACAGATGAACTATGATCTTTGAAATTCAAATTACAATCAAAAAGTACTCCTAAATCTTTGATTGATTGCACTCTACTCAAGGGTAAAGTGTATAGTGATATTACAAAATGTAGGACAATTTGTATTGAACAATGACACTACTTTCCATTTCCAAGATTATAAGGATCATGTTGAAGTTATTTACAATCTTCTAGTGAATTATTAGCCATAAATACCTTCAAATCATCTGCAAATAGTGTAAAAGATGAATATGTTATGTAATTTACCGCTAAATCGTTTTAATTTGGCCATTGAAAATAACATTTCTGATCAATATTAACGACGACAAAAAAAAAAAAGTTGATTTACTTTTTATTGTTTATAAGTTAGAGAGAGAGAAATACTTTATTTATCTATGCTGCCTAAATACATCAGGTTGCAATAACGTTGGCAAGTGTTATTAAAATCGATTATGTCGTTCAAAAGTACTTATGAGTTCCCCACTCCCCACTTCAAAGAAGGCGTGGTTTAGTTTGTATTTATTTAGATTAATTTAATTTATTCCTAAGCAATATTTGGATGACTTGTTTTCTATAAGTCTTTTTTCTGTAAATAATTGAATACTTTAGATGAATGAATACTTCTCACATATTTTATTGTTCACTGCAAATGGAAAGTTCTAAGCTATTAGATTGTATGCATTTAGTCATATTATTCCACATCCTTGGTTAAGGAGAGCGCATCGAAAGCTGTTAGCAAATTTGTTCTATCTGTGAATAGTTTCGATAGGTGAAGTAACACTAAGACCTTTGGGCTATTTCATAAGACTAGTTTCTAGGGGCCTGTTGACGGTGGTGAAAGGGTAGGATAATCCTGAGATTTGGAAGATCTGTTTCTTTTAAACAAGGCATGTTTAAAAACATGTTGATAACTCTATCACTGTATATGTCTTTTGACAGAAACAAAATAAAAATAATCCTTTTACAAAGAAAGGTCTTCAAGAAGAAAATAGGCAAGTTAAATCAACATCGTGGGAGCATTTAAGGGACAATAGTCTGTAAAAAAAAAACAGGATTTTCAAGCATTACTAATCAAAACCGAAGCAAAAAGATCGGTGCAGCATTTCAAGAGATAATATTTAATAATAT